>NC_026003.2:63297140-63578153 GCF_000442705.2 Elaeis guineensis
GTACCCTATGAATGAGCATTTGTCAGACCTAGGTCCAAGTTTGTCTGTGACTAATCGTTTGACATAGGCGGGCACCCCAAGACCCTAAGGTATGAAAGTGCTGGCTTACGTCCCGTCCATATCTCATATGGAGTCTTAATTACAGACTTACTTGGAATCCTATTTAACAGATAACAGGCCGATATGAGTAATATCCCAGAAGGATATCAGCAAGCTAGCAAAAAATCCATCATGGATCGGACCATGTCTAACAGAGTCCGATTTCCTCCTTTCAAACACACCATTATGCTGTGGTGTTCCTGGAGGAGTCCATTGGGAGAGAATCTCATTCTCTCTTAGATATGTGAGAAACTCACTAGAAAGATATTCTCCTCCTCGATCAGATCGAAGAGTTTTAATACTCTTTCCAGTTTATTTTTTCTACTTCACTTCAGAATCGTTTGAACATTTCAAATGAATCCGACTATGTTTCATCAGATAGACATATCCATATATGGTATAGGTCATCGTGAAAGCTATGAAGTAGAAATATCCACCTCTAGCACTGGTGCTCATGGGCCACATACATCAGTATGTACTAGGCCCAAGAGCTCAGTAGCTCTCTCACCTTTTCCAGTAAAAGGTGACTTGGTCATTTTACCAAGAAGACAGAACTCACAGGTTGGAAGTGATTCACAATCACTGACTTTGAGGATTCCCTCTTGAGTCAACCTGTTTATTCTGTTCTTATTTATATGATCTAGCCTCCATGCCATAAGTAGATATTTGACACACTATCTAATCTAGGGTGCTTGCCAGTAGAATAGACTCTTATCAGGCTTGATCTTTTTGGTCTGGCTCTGCACAGATGTCCCAGCCTGAACTTGCACTTCTTGACTTTCTTCTTCTTGTTCTTCTTTCCTTTCTCAAAGGGTCGAGAACCAGAAGATGAACCTCCCACTGAGTTCACTGAGTTCACCGACTCCTTGAGGAGTTGGTGATCCTTCTCAAAGTTCTGAAGCAACCCCATTAACCCATGGTAGTTTACTTCAGGCTTTGTCATTCTATAATGAGTGAGGAATGGGAGACAAGACTTGGGCAGCGAGTTCAGTATTGCATCTTTCCCAACTGCTCATGCAAGGGAAAGCCGAGCTTGCTCAATCGTTCCATCAGCTCGATCATGTACAATACATGATCAGTGATAGAGACTCCATCCCGTATTTTGGTGTCTACGTCATCGGGTGTGCCAAAGGTATCCTCCAACACTTGAAGCATGTCCTTTGGCTGAGCCGTCTCGAATCTGCGACTGAACTCGTCGCTCATGATAGCAGCTAGCATGATACAGCACATCGTGGTCCGATCACTGAGCCACTTCTGGTAAGTGTCTCTGACTGTTCCACATGCATTGACAGCTGGCTCCTCAGGTGCAGGATCTAATATCACATATAGGATCCGTTCATGCTCCAGGACTATCTTCAACTTTCAATACCAGCTATCGAAGTTGGATCCCACCAACTTATCATTGTCCAACAATGATCGGAGTGATAGGAAGTGGCCATATTTGCACAAAGGAGAACCATAACCTAATTAGTAATTGATTCATTAAACCTAAAGATTTGGACTTTAATCAAAAGGTTTCTCCCACTATTTTATTCGAATTGGTAGCCTCTACCTTCAATTCGAGGAATTACCCTAATTCCTTAGCGGGTACTAGAATCCACTTAGACTGCACACAAGCCCAACTTTGGTTGGCCAACCCATGTACATCTAAGGGTAGGTTCATAACCAATTGTTTCTCTAAACAATTTCTAGTAATTTTAATTTTGCCCCAGAAACCTAATCAGTAGGCTTTGGCCTCCACTGTAAGGATCCGGTTAGGTCCAACCATTAACATGATCATACTTGGTGTATCCAACCAACGAATGATTAAGCCCAACTTTGGTTGGCTCACCTAACCACCATTAGAGAGACACTTCCAAGTCATCATATGATGAGTGATAATTCCATTAGTCAACAAGCACCAGGCCTTTGGGTCTGCAATGATTATTGAGTTCATGGACTCATTATCAAACACCTTAATGGGAGGCTATGACTCAGTTATCTCCATAACTTTATCATTTTAAGGACCTAATAATTTTAGAGGATTTAAATAATATAGAGGATGAGGTCAGATGAACCAGCTTATCATGATCCTCCCACTGACTTCACCAAGTCAGCTTAAGGGAGACCATTAAAAGGGCTGGTCTAGGAGCACCTAAATCAGTCACACTGATTTACCTAGCTGACATGGGTCAGCTCGAATAGTCAAGTGATCCGATCAAAACATAATTTCACCAAGAGGCCAGGTAAGTTCAATCAGTGGGAGGGTCTGCCAAAGCTTGCCTTAGACACCATCATGAATGGCCAGGTAAGCGGGCTCCCAATTAAAAACCACCGGTCTGGTTTACCTTAGACACCAACTGGTTTAATTAGTTTCGATTAGATCAACCTAACAGTTCGTGCTAGACCGCTTAGCCAAGAATCAAGTCCATTTGGTTCTCGTTAAAGATATGGACTTGACCAACTACAACTATTGTAATTGATCTAGAGAATCCTTGACCTAATCTAAGACAACAATTGATTAGATTTAGTCAATTCTCTAATTAAGTCCATCTTTAATCTAACCATAGGTCTAACCCAATTAATGGACCTAATTTCCACTAACCCATTAACCCAATGTGTTATGATTTGTGTCTTAGGTTCTTCAATTCACAATCCTAGAACCTAATCAAACAACTTCTTAATTCTTAATTAAGTTTTGGGCTGAGGGTTGGGTTCGGCTTTTCAAAAAATAATTTTCATATTTGTAAAACAATTTTACAATATGATTCTACCAATCATATTGCATGTTTGATTCATAATCAAGTTGCAAGTGAAATAAACATGAAACTACTTTAGATCTAATCTAAACAGGTTCATGTAATTGAAACAATTTCAACTTTAAATAATTTTTTTGCATAAAAATTATTAACAAAGAGATTTTATTTCAGATTTAAATATCTTTTAAATCTAATAAATCATAAATTTAATCTAGATCATATCTAACAAATTTATGATTAAAGATAGATCTACACAAACTAGGACAACCTTTGCACTGTAAGGGGTAAACCTTACAGCAGGACAACCTTGCAGTTTGTGATTGATCTAAAATTTTAATTTCAGATTTAATAATCAGATTATAAATTAGATCTAATCTAAAAAATAATCTAAGCATGTATAAATAATCATGTAATAAAGAACCTAGGCTCTGATACCAATTGTAGGAACCAGATCTAGAGTTTCAGGGTTTGATCTTGAAACTTTTTCAAGATCATACAGCGGAAGACTAAAATAAATCAAAATTTATTTTCTAAGATTAGAAAATCTCTAGATCTAAGATCCTATTACATGATTATTATATAGCATTAAATTAAAAATTAAAATATATATAAATATAGTATGAACTACATGTTGATCATATCAACATGTTTCTATGCTAGCTACATCTAATGTATGTATTAAATAATAGATCAGATCTATTACCTTGCAAGTTAGACGCTCTAACCTCGCTGATCCGGGCTTAAGGATGATGTTTCAAGCCGCACACGCGTCCGGCCTCTAGGAGTCGTCCACACGAGCCCACGAATCTCGATCAGAAGTCCTGCTTCAGGAAATCAGCACAGTATGCTAGTACTGCGCTGATCCTTCTTTGATGGTTGATCAGGTGCCTCCTTCTTCTTGATTTGGACTCTTCCAAAGATGGAAAGTAGAAGGAGGAGTTTCAGATCTGAGACGCTCTCAGGAAACTCAAGATGGAAGGAGGAAAGATATGAAAATAAAAACCCTAGAAGAAGACCCTCTTCTTCTTCACGTTTTTCTCTCTAGACACCCAAACTTGCATCTTTTATATCTCCACGACCTAAAGGTATTTCTCTCTGATTTTTGGATAGAAGAAAGGTCTCTCAAAAAACTATCTCCCCTTAAAATTTCATGAAGAAACTCATCTTATATAGAGAGATATGATAGAGTCCTTGTCTAGGTCAAACACCTAGTCAAGGCTTATCCAAACATGGCAAGTAAAGGGACGCCCAACTCTTGAGCACCTCCTTCATATTTTCGTGGATGTATCAATAGAAAAGGGTGCACAATATAAACCCTAAAAGCCACGAAAATTCCAAAAAAAATTTGGATAAATTCGGTGCAAAATTGAAAGAGTTTTGGATTTCTAAAACTCTATCTCATAGAATTCGAAATCCAAACTTATTCCTTTTAGATTTGATCCAAATCACCTTCCATGTAAGAAAGAAGAGAGGAGACCTTTTGTGAACGTGGGAGAGATCTGGGAGAGGGCTTTTGTCACACAAAATAAGTGGAGATTGGCGTTGAATAAGAGAGAGGGCGTGGAGAAGGTTTTTGTGGTGCAAGGTGGAATCCTAGTCCTACTAGGATTCTATCTCATAACTTGTTTTAATTTGGTTTCTCAAACCAAATCAAATCAAAATTAGATCAACCCAATTAAAATAGGTCTTAACCTAATTAAGAACCTAATTTAATCATATTAAATTAGATTTAAATCTGATTTAATTTTCTAATCAAATTAGAAATTAGATTGACCCAAGTCCTAGTTGAACTAGGACTAGTCTTTCCTTGCACTTGGCTTATCCAATAAACCAATTGGACTTGATCCAATCAAGCCCAAACCAAATCTAATTAAATTATATTTAATTAGACTTAATCTCAGCCCATTGGCTTAATCAAATTAAGTCAATTAGCAATCAAATTGCTAATCGATCCTCCTGCAATACTTGCACTGGGTTAAATGTCAATCGTATTGATTATTTAACCCTATAATGATTCTTAATCGTTGATCAACCATCCGATCGGATCATGAACTCTAATGTGTGTGACCTCATAGGTCCGAACCTAAGCCGGTAGCATAGAAACAAATTCCTATACCAATCGAAGTGACCATCTAGCAATGGTACCCGACGTCCGGATAGGTCGAATGTGTAGAACAACATCCTTAGAACCCATGCGGATATAGTTTTCATATAATTCATCCCCTTGACCAAAATGATTATAGGACACCCCAGAGCTCAACTGTCAACTCTGATCAGGTTGTCCACATTGTATTTCAAAATATCAAATCCATCTGATGGATTACCCTGGCCAAGGTTTTGCTAAATTGAAATACAGCGACTCATTCTTCTCCAACTCTTGGAGTGGTCAATCCCATCTCGATCACACTCTGACTTCGCAAGTACTTGACTGTGCCCAGAAGCCTTCCGTCCCTGAATTAGAAATTCAGTTAGTCCAGTACCAAAGCACAGTGAGTTGCTTGCAAGTCACTGAGGTGATCTCAAGTCTAAGGGACACTTATACCTATATCCCATCAGAGACATTCTCGACAGCAGAATACTCTGGAGTTGGTCACGTTCAATGATGATGTACCCTTACATCTCACCTGTATGCCATACCAGTGTCTCCACACTCCTTGGTTAAGAGGACAACCAACCCATATGGCCTACAGCGACCTATGCTCGATAGAAGCTGTCGTCCTTATTAACAGCCTATCATTTGGTCGTGAACAGTTTTAAGGACTAATCGATAAATTCTCTCTTTATCGAACTTAAATAGTCCTAAGGACTTCATCATAACAACGGAGTTCATTAGAAGATGAAAGCTTATGATGAAAATGCCAAATATATTTTATTTATTAACAAATCAATTACAATACTTGGTTGCTCAACCGTCAACAGCTTGACGATTGGCTTTTTGGGACACATTTCCCAACATATCAAACACCTTAATGAGAGGCTATGACTCAGTTATCTCCATAACTTTATCATTTTAAGGACCTAATAATTTTAGAGAATTTAAATAATATAGAGGATGAGATCAGATGAACCAGCTTATCATGATCCTTCCACTGGCTTCACCAAGTCAGCTTAAGGGAGACCATTAAAAGGGCTGGTCTAGGAGTACCTAAATCAGTCACACTGATTTACCTAGCTGACATGGGTCAGCTCGAATAGTTAAGTGATCCGATCAAAACATAATTTCATCAAGAGGCCAGGTAAGTTCGATCAGTGGGAGGGTCTGCCAAAGCTTGCCTTAGACACCATCAGAAATGGCCAGGTAAGCGGGCTCCCAATTAAAAACCAACGGTCTGGTTTACCTTAGACACCAACTGGTTTAATTAGTTTCGA
This sequence comes from Elaeis guineensis, assembly GCF_000442705.2. NCBI lineage: Eukaryota > Viridiplantae > Streptophyta > Magnoliopsida > Arecales > Arecaceae > Elaeis > Elaeis guineensis. The sequence goes on from NC_026003.2 coordinate 63,303,347, forward strand.
TTAGATCAACCTAATAGTTCATGCTAGACCGCTTAGCCAAGAATCAAGTCCATTTGATTCTCGTTAAAGACATGGACTTGACTAACTACAACTATTGTAATTGATCTCTCCTTGACCTAATCTAAGACAACAATTGATTAGATTTAGTCAATTCTCTAATTAAGTCCATCTTTAATCTAACCATAGGTCTAACCCAATTAATAGACCTAATTCTCACTAACCCATTAACCCAATGTGTTATGGTTTGTGTCTTAGGTTCTTCAATTCACAATCCTAGAACCTAATCAAACAACTTCTTAATTTTTAATTAAGTTTTGGGCTGAGGGTTGGGTTCGGCTTTTCAAAAAATAATTTTTATATTTGTAAAATAATTTTACAATATGATTCTACCAACCATATTGCATGTTTGATTCATAATCAAGATACAAGTGAAATAAACATGAAACTACTTTAGATCTAATCTAAACAGGTTTATGTGATTGAAATAATTTTAACTTTAAATAATTTCTTTGCACAAAAATTATTAACAAAGAGATTTTATTTCAGATTTAAACATCTTTTAAATCTAATAAATCATAAATTTAATCTAGATCATATCTAACAAATTTATGATGAAAGATAGATCTACACAAACTAGGACAACCTTTGCGCTGTAAGGGGTAAACCTTACAGCAGGACAACCTTGCAGTTTGTGATTGATCTAAAATTTTAATTTTAGATTTAATAATCAGATTATAAATTAGATCTAATATAAAAAATAATCTAAGCATGTATAAATAATCATGTAATAAAGAACCTGGCTCTGATACCAATTGTAGGAACCAGATCTAGGGTTTCAGGGTTAGATCTTGAAATTTTTTCAAGATCATACAGCGGAAGACTAAAATAAATCAAAATTTATTTTTTAGAAAATTTCTAGATCTAAGATTTTGTTACATAATTATTACATAATATTAAATCAAAAATTAAAATATAGAAATATAGCATGAACTACATGTTGATCATATCAACATATTTCTATACTACATCTAATGTATGTGTTAAACAATAGATCAGATCTATTACCTTGCAAGTTAGATGTCTCACTGATCCGGGCTTGAGGATGATGTTGCAAGCCACACACACATCTGGCCTCTAGGAGTCATCCACACGAGCCCACGAATCTCGATCAGAAGTCCTGCTTCAGGAAATCAGCACAGTATGCTAGTACTACGCTGATCCTTCTTTGATGGTTGATCAGGTGCCTCCTTCTTCTTGATTTGGACTCTTCCAAAGATGAAAAGTAGGAAGAGGAGTTTCAGATCTGAGATGCTCTCAGAAAACTCAAGATGGAGGGAGGAAAGATATGAAAACAAACAACCCTAGAAGAAGACCCTCTTCTTCTTCTCGTTTCTCTCTCTAGACACCCTAACTTGTGTCTATTATATCTCCACAACCCAAAGGTTTTTCTCTCTAATTTTTGTATGGCTCAAATTCTCTCAAATATCTATCTTCTCCAAAAATTTTATGAAGAAACTCATTTTATATAGAGAAATATGATAGAGTCCTTGTCTAGGTCAAATACCGTGTCAAGGCTTATCCAAACATAGCAAGTTAAGGTGCGCCCAACTCTTGAGCACCTCCTCCTTATTTTCATACATGGATCACTAGAAAATGGTGCACAATATATACCTTAAAAACCACAAAAATTCCAAAAAAAATTTGGATAGATTCGGTGCAAAATTGAAAGAGTTTTGGATTTCTAAAACTCTATCTCATAGAATTCAAAATCCAAACTTATTCCTTTTTTATTTGATCCAAACCACCTTCCATGTAAGAAAGAAGAGAGGAAACCTTTTGTGAATGTGGGAGAGACCTAGGAGAGGGCTTTTTCACACAAAATAAGAGAGATTGGCGTTGAATGAGAAAGAGGGCGTGGGGAAGGCTTATGTGGTGCAAGGTGGAATCCTAGTCTTACTAGGATTCTATCTTATGACTTGTTTTAATTTGGTTTCTCAAATCAAATCAAAACAAAATTAGATCAATCTAATTAAAATAGATCTTAATTTAATTAAGAATCTAATTTAATCAGATTAAATTAGATTTAAATCTGATTTAATTTTCTAATCAAATTAAAAATTAGATTGACCCAAGTCCTAGTTGAACTAGGACTAGTTTTTCTTTGCACTTGACTTATCCAATAAACCAATTAGACTTGATCCAATCAAGTCCAAATCAAATCTAATTAAATCATATTTAATTAGACTTAATCTCAACCCATTGGCTTAATCAAATTAAGCCAATTAGCAATCGAATTGCTAATCGATCCTCCTGCAACACTTGCACTGGGTTAAATGTCAATCGTATTGATCATTTAATCCTAGAATGATTCTTAATCATTGATCAACCATCCAATCAGATCATGAACTCTAATGTGTGTGACCTCATAGGTCTGAACCTAAATCGGTAGCACAAAAATAATTTTCTGTACCAATCGAAGTGACCATCTAGCAATGGTACCCGACGACCGGATAGGTCGAATGTGTAGAACAACATCCTTAGAATTCATGCGGATATAGTTTTCATGTAATTCATCTCCTTGACCAAAATGATCATAGGACACCCCAGAGTTCAACTATCAACTCTAATCAGGTTGTCCACATTGTATTTCAAAATATCAAATCCATCTGATGGATTACCCTGGCCAAGATTTTGCTAAATTGAAATACAGCGAGTCATTCTTCTCCAACTCTTGGAGTGGTCAATCCCATCTCGATCATAGTCTGACTTTGCAAGTACTTGACTGTGCCCAGAAGCCTTCCATCCCTGAATTAGAAATTCAGTTAGTCCAGTACCAAAGCACAGTGAATTGCTTGCAAGTCACTGAGGCGATCTCAGGTCTAAGGGACACTTATACCTATATCCCATCAGAGGCATTCTTGACAGTAGAATACTCTGGAGTTGGTCACGTTCTATGATGATGTATCAGTACATCTCACCTGTATGTCATACCAGTATCTTCACACTCTTTGGTTAAGAGGACAACCAACCCATATGGCCTACAGCGACCTATGCTCGATAGAAGCGTCGTCCTTATTAACAGCCTATCATTTGGTCGTGAACTGTTTTAAGGACTAATCGATAAATCCTCTCTTTATCAAATCTAAATAATCCTAAGAACTTCATCATAACAACGGAGTTCATTAGAAGATGAAAGCTTATGATGAAAATGCCAAATATATTTTATTTATTAACAAATCAATTACAATACTTGGTTGCTCAACCGTCAACAGCTTGACGATTGACTTTTTGGGACACATTTCCCAACATGGATGTCATCAATTGAGCTAGCCCAGTTTGATTAATTTCGATTAGATCTAATTAGGTTCAAAGAAATCATGCTAGCACACGATTGAGCCTAACTTTCTCCTCGTGTAATCTTTTTCATCTCACTGAGCCAAATGTGATTTGACTGATCTAGAGAATCTTGAGAAGGTTTCTCTCAGTCTGACTGGAGCTAGTTCAGCTCAAAAAAGTCTTATCTTAATTCATGAGATGAATTTAAGACAACACTTGCCAATTTCTATCATCTGCCATTTCCATTTTAGGACATCGGTCAAATGTTGACTTATGGATCTTGAACTGAAGGCCACTTGGCAAGAGGTCATTGGAGAGCTTTTGTGGAGTGTCTACCTTCTAAATTAGACTTCAAAGTAGGCACCAAGATCAGATGGGGCGTGCACCCCAAGGGGATAAGGATAGAGTTCCATGAGATGAGGACTCTATGCCTTGATCGACTCAAACTGTTGGGCACCAATCTCACTGTGTTTATCTGGTGTTGGCACCAACAGTAGGAGGATTTGGTGGGGTTCTTATCTAATATGATCAGATGACATCACTCCACCAATCAAAATTTTTTCAGAATTAATTGAAATTTTTTAATTGGTCGAATGATGGGGCACTGCATGGCGCAGCAGGGTCTATTTAAACCCTGTCTGCGCCTAGGGTTGTGACTCTCTGCTCAATACACAGCAAAAGCCTGATATCCCTCCACTTTTTCATATCCCCTCTGGTCCTCTCTCTCCCCTCTTCACGTCCAAGAAGTTGGGCGTCTATCTGGTGCTTGTCCAAGGCGTGGTGGCCCCCTGATCAGAAGACTGTAGGAAATTGTCAAGAAGCTGCTACTCGAGCTCCAGAAGATCTTTTGAAGATCTTCTTGTTAGATGAGTGCCCTAGATGCCAGATTAGCTGACACATTCCTGTACAAATCTAAGGGCAAATTTATAATTTTGATTATAAATCAATAAATGAGTTATTCTTCTATCACATTGTGTACATTGTGTCTGTGATGCATCCTTTGAGTTAGTAGGAATGTCAACTCATATTTTCAAGAATTGAAAATTTAAGGCATGAATTTACATAACTAACTCATAAACAGCTCCTGACCATAAGATCATCACAAGGATGGTGATCAATCTGGAAGGTTAGTGTACGATTGCTTTCTTAGGGTAGATGTGTCTTGAGTCTACGGTGTGGAGACACCAAAGTGAGAGTACAGATATTCATTGAGAATGAGAGTACTGAGCGTGACCATATCGAGAGTACTGAGCATGACCATATCGAGCAGTCATAAGAAAGTCTACCTTCTCGTCGATGACTAGCTCGATGCTGCAGTTATGTGTCTAGTTCTTGGACCTGAAGTGCATCGACAATTTACCTTGAGTGTGTTATAGTTTGACTACACCATAACTTGATCTCCTAGCCATTCAAAATCTTGAGGTGTATGTTGGCTGTAGCATATTCATTGTAGGAACTAGATCGCACCAAGATGAGATCTATCAACCTCGGTAGATGAGAGGAGTAGTCCTATGGTGATCGAAAGATTGAGTTCTTAAACCCATGGCCATGGTAGAGTGAAATAATGAAAAAGAGTTTTCTATTAGAGTTTCACATCGGATTCAGATCGATCGATTAACTCATATGACTGATGTTGGATTTGACGAGTTCACGTTAACCCTAATTCAGTCGGGACTTATGATAGAGGAACTCAATCACACAGGTAGCTGCATCGAGAGATTCATCTTCAATTTTGATGAGTTGCCACCATATACTGCAAGATGTCACTGATGGATTTTGAGAGCAATTAGAATGATCTTGATGATCGATCATTCTAATTATATGAATCAGAGGAGTTCTGATCCATCAAAAGGAGTTTCGATGATGTCGATGATGAGATCATGACATGTCTCATTATCATAGAAAATTGAACCTAACTGGGTCACACTAATAAGGGTTAGCATCTGAATGTTATTAATTGGACTAGCCCAATTGATTTGGATTAGATCCAATTAGGTTCAAGAAAATCGTGCTAGCACACAATTGAGCCTAATTTTCTCCTCGTGTAATCTTTTCTATCTCGATTGAGTCAAATGTGATTTGACTCACCCAGAGAATCTTGAAAAAGTTTTTCTTAGTCTAAATAAAGTTTGTCTAGCTCAGAAAAGGCTTATCTTAATTCATGAGATGAATTTAAGACAAGCACCTACTAATTCCTGTCACCTACCAATTTTATTTTAGGACATCAGTCAAAAGATGACATATGGGTCTTAAATTGAAGGCCACTTAGCAAGAGCTCATTGAAGGATTTTTGTGGAGTGTCCACATACCAAATCAGCATCAAATTAGGCACCATAATCAAATTATGGCGTGAGCCCAATTGGATAAAGAGGGCGCCCCAAGTGGATAAGGATGGAAGTTGATTTGATCAACATGGACTCTTTGGCGCCAACATGATTGTGCTTATCCAATGTTGGTGCCAACTCTTGGAGAGAGGCTTGGGTTCTTATATGATGTGATCATATGACATCACTCTATCAATCAAAATTTTTTAGATTTATTGAAATTTTTTGATTGATCGAATGATGTGGCATTGCGCAGTGCAGCAGGGTCTATATAAACCCTATCTGCACCTAGGGTTTCTGGTGATTGTGCCAAACCCATCAAAGCTGCCACCCCATTTCTCTTCTCCATATCCCATCTGAAGTCCTCCCTCCCCTCTTCACGCCCAAGGAGTTGGGCATCCATCTGATGCAAGATCAAGGTGTGGTGATGCCTTGAATAGGAAGGCTGCAGGAGTTCTTCGACAAGCTACTGCTCCAACTTCAGAAAGACTTTTGAAGATCTTTCTAATCAGATTTAGTTTTGATTTTTGGAGTAAATATTTGTGAGGAGAAGATGATCTAGATCCTATCTGAGTGGATACTGATAGAGGCCAGATGATTGTATGGCTAAATCAGAACCTCAGGCTTGCTACGATCATCTACAGGATAATCAGATTACCCTTGAGGTATTTCATATTTTCTCATACTTTTAAATTTATTTTAGAATTAATATAAATAATAAAATTAGATCTAAAATTTAGATCTAAAATAAATATAGGATAAAATTTATTTTAAATTATTCTATCTCAGATTTGATGAAATCTGGAAGATCCTACAAGGAAAAAGGAGGTTTTTCCTTCAACTGGTATCAGAGCCAGGTTGATGGCTCAGTTTCAGATCTAATTTAGATCTAATTTTATTTTTAATTTATCTCATATTAAAGGATTTTAGATGTCACATCAGATATGATAGAATCTGAAATCAAAATATTTAAAATTAAATCTGAGAAGATCTAACATGCATGAGATGCATGACTAACTAGGAATAGTTTGATCTATGAATAGTCTTGTAAGTTTATAGTTTAATGAGATTAAAATATAATTTAGATCTAATTTATTCTCTATTTTTGATAATATAAATGTTATATTGAGATCAAAAAAATAGAAAATAAAAATTTGGATAATATATAAGATTGATCTGTTGCATGCCTAGACTAGTTGTAGAATTATTCTAGTAACTGTCTAGAATAAATTTTATGTTGAATAGTTCAATTTAAATTTTATTTTTTAGATATTACATGTAATGTATTAAATCTGAAAGTATGTTAATTAGATCAATTTTTGATATATGAGATGTATGCAAAGCATGTATTAGTTAGATCTTAAATTATATATGTTATATGTAAATTTAGATCTAACTAGTTTCATAGTTAAATTTATATTTTTGATTAAGGTGTTCCTCATGGTCGTTCGATCATAAGAACAAAGTAGGATTTAAAGGCCCTCTCCTCCCATTCAATGGGTGTTCTTATGACATGTAGGGGTGCTGCGCGTTCATCCTTAATCAGAAATCAAAACTTACTTTTCTGCAAAATCCTAGATCCTGAAACCCTAGGATTTATTTTATATGTTTTATTTATGAACCCAAGACTTAATTAATAAATTAAGCTTATGAAATTAAATTAGGTCTAAAATTGAGAATTTCATATCTAAGTCATTTTTATAAAATTAGGTTCGGGCTTGGGTAGCTTAATTAGGTCTAGCGGTTGATCAAACCGAAGCAACAGTTGGTTAGGTGGGATCATGAAAGCTAATAATTGATCAACCTAATAGGATTAAGTCTGGGTCAAGATCGAATCATATTTAGATGTGACTCGATCAAGTTTACACCTAATTTGGCTCAGAGGTTAGAGCCTGGATTGTAGGCTAATCCAATTGGTTCTGGTTTGATAATTTGATGTCTAAGGTAAGTTGGACAGATGCGATCGACTGATTTTTAATTGGGAGCTACTCGACTCGAATACTTCTTGTCGAGTTAATGGCATATCCTTTTAATCCATGCCACTAGGTTAGTCATAATTGTTATGACTATGTCAAGCCAAGTTTAATGAGACCTAAATCAAATCTCCCTAAGAAAATATTAAGTCTAGGTCTTCCACCATTGTGGATGTGCGGGCCCTTTCTGATGTTGATTGTTCTCGACTGGATACAGTGGCTCAGTTGCACCAAAAAGATACAACCATATCCATTAGGCATTGGATGCTATAAATTAGAGGATGGGTTGGGCTCAATATTTTGGATACGGTGAGGGACCCAATCAGGAATCTAGTTCGTGCAAATGGTGGGTTTGACTTAACTAAGGATTAGAGCAATATTTCGGGCATAGTGAGCTTCAAGAATTAGAGATCAAGTTTTGGGTGCACCATGATTAGAGAATCATTGGACAAGAGTTGTCCACTCATCGGTTGACCCATCACCAATAACTATTAGGTGAGATGATGAGCCAGTCGGTGAGACCGCACCACCCACCAGAAATCACTAATCACAGAGATTTTTACATCTCTACCAAGGGAGTGTAGGGATCTAAGAAAATAGTAGGAGCCTAATTTCTTTAAAAATTAAACTCCTAAACAAATTGGTTAAGTCTGATTACAAAATCTAATAAGAAACTGTTGACTCTCTACAGAAAACATGTCTACGTCCAACCCCCTGACCAAAATACTAGACACCCACAGATTGACTGGACCCAATTTCAAGGACTGATTGAGAAACTACAGAATTATTCTGGATTCTGAGAAACTGACTCATGTCTTGGACCAGGATCCACCTACCATGCCAGCACGTCCGACTGCTGAATAGAGAGCGTCTCTGAAAAAGTAGACGGATGATGATAACAAAGCAAGGTACTACATGTTGGGTGCAATGTCTGATGACTTGCAGTGCCAACATGAGAATATTGTGACTACCCACCAAATATTGGCTCAACTATAAGAGTTGTTTGGTGAACAAAGTCGCACAGCCAAGTATCAAGTCTGTCAAAGACTTTTTAAGGCTAAAATGCGTGATGGGTAGTCAATCCAATATCATTGTTTGATAATGATTAAGGATCTTGAGGAGCTTGAGAAGCTCGGTGTCATCTTAGATAAGAATTTTCAGACTGATGTGATCCTTCAGTCCTTGTCTGATGCATATGGTCAGTTCATCATGAACTTCCATATGTATAAGATGCAGTGTACCTTGGCCGAGTTAATGAACATGCTGGTTATGGCTGAGCTTTCTATAAAGAGTTCAAAAGGCTCAGTTCTTAATGTGGAGTGGACTTCTTCTAAGAGAAAGTCTTTTGGAAAGAAAAAAAAGTCTATGAAGAAGCAGAAGGTGGATGGATAGAAGAAGAAGATAGAACCGAAGAAGAAGGCTGCTGAAAAGAAAAAATATTTCTACTGCCAATCAGACGGTCATTGGAAGCGAAACTGTCCTCAGTACCTGGCCACCTTGAAGAATAAGAAGGATGGTCCTTCTGGAGGTATGCTCATTTTAGAATCTAATCTTACGATTTTTTCTGCATCCAATTGGGTGCTTGACTCTGGTTCTAGTGCTCATTTGTGCACTTCTATATAGGATCTTGAGGAGAGTAGGAGGCTGAGGGATGGGGAGATGATCCTTCACATCTGGAATAGAGCAAGAGTTGCTGCTGTGGCCGTGGGAACCTACCCTCTGCGATTACCTTTAGGATTAGATTTATTTCTTAGAGATTGTTATTATGTGCCTGCAGCAAGCAGAAATTTGATTTCTATTTCATGTTTAGCACAAGAAGGCTATGTGATTATCTTTCATAAGGACCATTGTAATATATTTTATGAAAATAATAAAGTTGCAAATGATTTCCTTATTAACGGTCTCTATCAGCTACATATTGATGTATCTGTATTTAATATCGAGCAAAATATGAATGCCATAGGAATTAAAAGGCCTAGAGATAGTCTAAATGATAGGTATCTGTGGCACCTAAGGCTAGGTCATATAGCGGAAGATAGGGTTAACAAATTGGAGAAATCTGGGTTATTGAGTCCGTTGACTTCCGAGTCATATTCAGTTTGTGAATCATGCCTTCAAGACAAAATGACCAAACTCCCTTTCGTAGGACATCGGGAAAGGGCCACAGACCTACTTTCCCTAGTACATACGGATGTGTGCAGCCCATTTGATGTGCCGGTTAGAGGCAACTATGTCTACTTCATTATCTTTATCGATAATATGTCTAGGTATGGATATGTATTTCTAATAAAACACAAGTCTGAAGCCTTTGAAAGGTTCAAAGAATTTAGATAAGAAGTAAAAAAACAAACAGGAAAGCCCATTAAGGTTCTTCGATCAGATCGAGGAGGTGAATACCTTAGTTAGGAGTTCCTAGACTATCTTAAGGATAATGGCATAGTCTCTCAATGGACTCCATCTGAAATGCCACAACTCAATGGAGTTTCAGAATGGAGAAATTGGACCCTATTAGATATGGTTCGTTCCATAATGAGCTTGACGGACCTCCTTGAGTTTCTTTGGGGATATTGTCTCATGACAGCAATATATGTATTAAATAGAGTTCTATCTAAAATCGTTCCTACCACACCATATGAGATATGGCATGGTAAGAAGCCAAGTCTGAATCATCTCAGAATTTGAGATTGTCCGGCTCATGTCAGGAGATAGCAGGCGGACAAGTTAGAGTTCAGGTCTTTTAGAGCTCGATTCATAGGATATCCTAAAGAGTCATTAGGATACTATTTCTATATTCTGGAAGACCACAATGTGATTGTGAATCAAAATGCTATTTTTCTTGAAAAATAGTTTATTCAAGATGGTGGCGTCGGAAGAATAATTAAGCTCAAGAAGAATGTCTCTCAAGAGCAACGAGCTAAAAAACCTGAGGAACCCAATCAATTAGAACCAGTCCTAACACAACCTCTTCCACCTCATAGATCGACTAGAATTTTTCATCCTCCTGAAAGGTACTTAGGTACTATACAAGAGGATATAGAGAAAATATTCCTTATGAGAAATGGGGCTCATGGTGATGATCCCAAGACCTATGATGAGGCGATATCAGATATCGACTCTGAGAAATGGTTAGAGGCAATGAGATCTGAAATTGACTCGATGCACTCAAACCAAGTCTGGACCTTGGTAGATCCACTTGAAGGTATTGTATCTATTGGGTGTAAATGGATCTTTAAAAGAAAGATAGGTGCAGATGGGAATGTAGAGACATTCAAGGCTAAGCTCGTAGTGAAAGGTAATAGTCAGCGCAAAGGCATTGACTATCAAGATACCTTCTCGCCCATGGCCATGCTAAAATCCATCCGCACATTGCTTGCTATTGCAACCTATTTCAATTATTAAATATGGCAGATGGATATGAAAATGGTGTTCTTAAATAGACATCTTGAGAAAAATATCTATATGGAATAGCCACCTGGTTGCACATCCAGTGATGATGATCACAAGGTCTGCAAGCTGCAAAGGTCCATTTATGGACTTAAGCAAGCATCTCAGAGCTGGAATACTCATTTCAATGATATGATCAAAATGTTTGGTTTCATCAAGAACGAGGAGGAATCATGTGTGCTCAAAAAGGTCAGTGGGAGCACAGTTATCTTTCTCGTATTGTACGTAGATGACATCCTCCTAATTGGGAATGACATTCCCATGTTGACCTCAGTCAAAGTATGGTTGTCTGAGGAGTTCTCTATGAAAGACCTAGGAGAGGCATCCTTTATACTGGGTATTAAGGTCTATAGAGATAGACAAAATAAGATGCTGGGACTTTCACAGAAGATGTATATAGAGGAGGTGCTAAAAAGGTTTAGTATGGAAAACTCCAAAAGAGGTTTAGTACCTTTTAGATATGGCATTCATCACTCCAAGAAGATGTGCCCTTGCACACCTGAGGAGATTGAACTTATGAGCAAAATCCCTTATGCTTTGGCAATAGGGAGCCTCATGTATGCCATGCAATATACACGACCTGATATAGCCCATGTTGTGAGTGTCACAAGCAAATATCAGTCGAATCCAGGCAAAGAGCACTGGACTTCTGTGAAATGTATCCTTAAGTATTTGAGAAGAACTAAAGATGTGTTTCTAGTCTTTGAGATGGAGAACTCCAGATTTAGAGATATACAGGCTCAGACTTTATATCTGATATAGATGATCGAAAGTTGACATCTGAGAGTCTGTTCATTTGCTATGGTGGTGCAGTTAGCTGGAAGAGTTTCAAGCAAATGGTGATTGCTGATTCCACCATGGAGGCGGAGTATATTGCTGCATCAGAAGCTACGAAGGAGATATTCTGGTACAAAAAGTTTGCCACGGAGCTTGAAGTGATGCCATCGGATGCCATCCCTCTTTACTGCGACAATAATGACGCCATAGCCCAAGCTAAGGAGCCAAGGTCTCACCAGAAGTCCAAGCACATCGAGCGATGATTCCATCTGATCTGTGATTATCTCAAAAAGGTTATGTCGAGGTTAAGAGAGTCGACTCCACAGACAATATGGCAGACCCACTGACAAAGCCATTAGGCTAGCAAAAGATCGAAGCCCACCTTGAGAAGATGGGACTTAGATATGTAGCCAATTGGCATTAGGTCAAGTGGGAGTTTGTTAGATGAGTGCCCTAGATGCCAGATTGACTGACACATTCCTGTACAAATCTAAGGGCAAATTTATAATTTTGATTATAAATCAATAAATGGGTTATTCTTCTATCACATTGTGTACATTGTATCTGTGATACATCCTTTGAGTTAGTAGGAATGTCAATTCATATTTCAAGAGTTAAAAATTTAAGGCATGAATTTACATAACTAACTCATAAATAGCTCCTGACCATAGGATCATCACAAAGATAGTGATCAATCTAGAAGGTTAGTGTACGATCGCTTCCTTAGGATAGATGTGTCTTGAGTCTATGGGGTGAGACACCAAAGCGAGAGTACAGGTATTCATTGAGAACGAGAGTACTGAGCGTGACCATATCGAGCAGTCATAAGGAAGTCTATCTTCTCGTCGATGACTAGCTCGATGCTGCAGTTGTGTCTCTAGTTCTTTGACCTGAGGTGCATCGACAGTTCACCTTGAGTGTGTTATAGTGTGACTACACCATAACTCGATCTCCTAGCCATTCAAAATTCTGAGATGTATGTTGACTGTAGCATATTCATTGTAGGAACTAGGTCGCACCAAGATGGGATCTATCAACCTCGGTAGATGAGAGGAGTAGTTCTATGGTGATCGAAAGATCGAGTCCTTAAGCCAATGGCCTGGTAGAGTGAAATAATGGAAAAGAGTTTTTCATTGGAGTTTCACATCGGACTCAGATCGATCGATTAACTCATATGACTGATGTTGGGTTTGACGAGTTCACCTTAACCCTAATTCAGTCGGGACTCATGATAGAGGAACTCAATCACACAGGTAGCTGCACCAAGAGGTTCATCTTCAGTTTTGATTGGTTACCACCATATACTGCTAGGTGTCACTGATAGATTTTGAAAGCAATTAGAATGATCTTGATGATCGATCATTCTAATTGTATGAATCAGAAGAGTTCTGATCCATCGAAAAGAGTTTCGATGATGTCGATGATGAGATCATGACATATCTCATTACCATATAGAATTGAACCTAACTAGGTCACACTAACAAGGGTTAGGATTTGGATGTCATCAATTGGGCTATCCCAATTGATTTGGATTAGATCCAATTAGGTTCAAGAAAATCATGCTAGCACACGATTGAGCCTAATTTTCTCCTCGTGTAATCTTTTCTATCTCGATTGAGCCAAATATGATTTGACTCACCCAGAGAACCTTGAGAAGATTTCTCTTAGTCTAAATGAAGCTTGTCTAGCTAGAAAAGGCTTGTCTTAATTCATGAGATGAATTTAAGACAAGCACCTGCTAATTCTTGTCACTTGCCAATTTCATTTTAGGACATCAGTCAAAAGTTGACATATGGGTCTTAAATTGAAGGCCACTTAGCAAGAGCTCATTGGAGGATTTTTGTGGAGTGTCCACATGCCAAATCAGCATCAAATTAGGTGCCATAATCAAATTATGGCGTGAGCCCAATTGGATAAAGAGGGCACCCCAAGTGGATAAGGATGGAAGTTGATTTGATCAACATGGACTCTTTGGCGCCAACATGATTGTGCTTATCCAATGTTGGTGCCAACTCTTGGAGAGAGGCTTGGGTTCTTATCTAATATGATCAGATGACATCACTCCATTAATCAAAATTTTTTCAGATTTATTAAAATTTTTTGATTGGTCAAATGATGTGGCACTGCGCAGCACAGTAGGATCTATATAAACCCTGTGTGCGCCTAGGGTTTTGGTGATTGCACCAAACCCATCAAAGCTGCCACCCCCTTATTCTCCACATCCCATCTAAAGTCCTCCCTCCCCTCTTCACGCCCAAGGAGTTGGGCATCCATCTGATGCAAGATCAAGGTGTGGTGACGCCTTGAATAGGAAGGCTGCAGGAGTTCTTCGATAAGCTGCTGCTCCAACTTCAAAAAGACTTTTGAAGATCTTCCTAATCAGATTTAGTTCTAATTTTTGAGGCAGAGATTCGTGAGGAGAAGATGATCTAGGTCCTACCCAAGTGGATACTGGTAGAGGCCAGACGATTGCGTGGCTAAATCAGAACCTCAGTCTTGCTGCATTCATCTACAGGGTAATCAGGTTACCCTTGAGGTATTTTATATTTCCTCATGCTTTTAAGTTTATGTTAGAATTAATATCTGATAATAAAATTAGATCTAGAGATTTAGATCTAAAATAAATGTAGGATAAAATTTATTTTAAATTATTCTACCTCAGATTTAATAAAATCTGAAAGATCCTACAAGGAAAAAGGTAGTTTTTCCTTCAGATCTTCCATATCAGATCCAAATCTAATTTTTGAAGCAAAAATTCATGAGGAGAAGATGATCCAGATCCTGCTCGAGTGGATACTGGTAGAGGTCAGGCGACTGCATGGCTATTTTAGAACCTCGGGCGTTGCTGTGATCATCTACAGGGCAATCTAGTTACCCTAGAGGTATTCTTCTAATCTTCATAATTTTAGATTTAATTTTAGATTAAATATCAGATAATAAGAATCAGATCTAATAGACCTTAGATCTGAAATAAAGTAGGATATTTTTTTTTTAATATTTTATCCCAGATTTTATTAGATCTGAAAGATCCTACAAGGAAAAAGATAGATTTCCCTTCAGTTGTAACCTAATCAGATGGTTAATCGACGATTGAGAATCATTCTAAGGTTAAACGATTAATGTGATTGATGTTTGACCTAATGCAAGTGTTGCAGGAGGATCGATTAGCAATTGGATTGCTAATTGGCTCAATCTGATTGAGCAAGTGGATTGAGATCAAGTCTAATTAAATTTGATTCAATTATAATTAGTTTGGATTTAATTGGATTAAGTCTAATTAGTTTATTGGATAAGTCAGTTGCAAGAGAGAACAAGTCCCTGTTCGACTAGGACTTGTATGCACCTAATTCTTAATTAAGTTAGAATTTAAATAAGAATTAAATATGATTTAATCTAATTTAATTAGACTCCTAGTTGGACTAGGATCATCATTAATTAGGTTGTAATTAATTTGAATTGGGTTCAAAGAGCTTGACCTAGTGTACATAAGAATCCTAGTTAGACTAGGATTCCATCTTCTCCATTGCGCCACCTAAGAAACTCCAAGCCCACATCACATATTAATTTTTAGATAATTTTTCTATGATATCTATATCTAAGGAATGATATCTCACACCACTTATTCTGGAGATTTGAATCAGATTTGATTTGGTTCAATATGGAAAGTGATTTGGTTTATTATGGAAAGTGGTTTAGGTTCATTTCTTTTTTGAAAGAGTCCCTCTTCACAAGAACTCCTCTCTCCTCTCATATGCCAACTTCCTCCATCCTTATCCCTTCTTTTTTGTCACCCTTTTGTGCTTGTTATCAGGCTCTCCACAAGAATTAAAAGGCAAGGGGCATCCAAGAGATGGATGCCCCATGGACTCCTTGTTAGACTAGGTCTTATGACCTAGTCTACCTTATATAAAGTTGCCACCCCATATGATAAGAAAAAGGAGTCAAAAAATCATTGGATTATTGATAGAAAAATTAGAGGAGAAAGAGAATGGCATGGGTGGTTTAAGGCATCAATATCCATGGAGGAGAGTCTTCTATCAAGAGATCAAAAGTTGATGTCTTGTAGAGAAAGAAAGGTAAGAGAGAAGTTTGTTTTCTCTTATTATTTTTCTTTTAGATTATTCTCTCTTTATTTTATATTTTTATATGATAAAAATCTAAGAGAGCAAGAGGGATGGTATGATAGATTCATGCTTCAATGAGTTAGGGCATGGTGATCTAATTTTAGACATGATCTGATCATGTTCTGATGAGAGAAGAAGAAGAAAAGAAGGTCTTCTCTTAAGGTTTCTTTTAGAACCTTTCTTCTCCATAAATCATGAGATTTTTTATGAAAAAAATAGATATCATAAGATCTAAAAATTTAAAAAATATCTAAAGAAGAAGGTCTTCTCATGTCCTAGCATAGAGATGTTCTTAGGACATCAATCGTTGATGTACTGAAAGAGAAGATCTATCTTCTCTTAGGGCCCTTTTCTTTTACATATTATTTCTGATTTTAGGGAGGTCAAAAGGTTTGACTTCTCCCTCATTTCTCCTCATTTATTCATCTCATGGAATGTCCAAGAGATCAGAAGAATATTTTTAGATTAACTATTCGAAGGGATCTGCAAGAAGCTAGCACTTCGAGCGGATCTTCGTTCGACGAACCTCTGATTTTGTTGTAGCCTCGTGTGGATCACATGTAGAGGCTGGATGTGTGTGCGGCTCTAAAGACAACAAAAAAAATCAACCATAGAGTTCTCGACCCGCATGAAGATAAGAGATTTGATCTCTTCTCTTATCTAGATGTGATGTAGGTTTTAGATTTAAAACTGTTTTAGATCTAGGGTATTGATTTGATCAATACCAAAACTTTTATTTTCTGATTTATAAATATAATATGACATGTTATAGATCTTAATTATAGGATTTAGTAATCTGATTACATGTATTTATATATTAAATTATTTAATATATATATTCCGCTGCATTATATTTCAAAATTATTTTAAAATTCATGCATAAAACCTTGCACCTTTCCCAACAATACCATGTAAGAGAGAAAGAGCGGAAAGCTTTGGGCATGTGTGAGGGCCTGGGAGAGAAGATTTTATCATACAAAATAAGAGAGAGTGGGTGTGGGGGGCTAAGATGGCGCAAGGTGGAATCCTAGTCTTACTAGGGTTCAATCTATGACTTGTTCAAATTTGATTTCTCAAACCAAATCAAACTAAAATTAAATCAATCTAATTAAAATAGATCTTAACCTAATTAAGAATTTAATTTAATCTGATTAAATTAGATTTAAATTTAATTTAATTTTCTAATTGAATTAGAAATTAGGTTGACCCAAGTCCTAATTGAACTAGGACTAATTTTTTCTTGCACTTGGCTTATCCAATAAATCAATTGAACTTAATCCAATCAAGTCCAAACTAAATCTAATTAAATTATATTTAATTAGACTTAATCTTAGTCCATTGGCTTAAATAATTTAAGTCAATTAGCATTCAAATTGCTAATCGATCCTCCTACAACAATTGCACTAGGTTAAATGTCAATCGTATTGATCGATTAACCCTAGAACGATTCTTAATCATTGATCAACCATCTGATCAGATTGTGAACTCTAATATGTGTGATCTCATAGATCCAAATCTAAGCTGATAGTATAAGAATAAATTTCTATATCAATCGAAGTGACCATCCAGCAATAATACCCGACGGTCGGATAGGTCGAATGTGTAGAACAACATCCTTAGAACCCATGCAGATATAGTTTTCATATAATTCATTTCCTTAACCAAAATGCTCATAGGACACCTCAGAGTTTAATTTTCAACTCTGATCAGGTTGTCCACATTGAATTTCAAAATATCAAATCCATCTGATGGATTATCCTGGCCAAAGTTTGCTAAATTGAAATACAGCGACTCATTCTTCTCCAACTCTTGGAGTGGTCAATCCCATTTTGATCACACTCCAACTTTGCAAGTACTTGACTATGCCCAGTAGTCTTCCATCACTAAATTAAAAATTTAGTTAGTCCAGTACCAAAGCACAGTGAGTTGCTTGCAAGTCATTGAGGCGATCTCAGGTCTAAGAGACACTTACACCTATATCCCATCAAAGATATTCTCGACAGCAGAATGCTCTGGAGTTGGTCACGTTCAATGATGATGTACCCTTACATCTTATCTGTATGCCATACCAGTGTCTCCACACTCTTTGGTTAAGAGGACAACCAAACCATATAGCGTACAGCGACCTATGCTCGATAGAAACTGTCGTCCTTATTAATAGCCTATCATTTGATCGTGAATAGTTTTAAGGACTAATCGATAAATCCTTTCTTTATCAAATCTAAATAGTCCTAAGGACTTCATCACAACAATGGAGTTTATTAGAAGATGAAAACTTATGATAAAAATATCAAAAATATATTTTATTTATTAACAAATCAATTACAATACAAGGTTGCTCAACTGTCAACAGATTGACGATTGGCTTTTAGGACATATTTTCCAACAACTCCCACTTATCCTAAAGCCACTCGGCATAGTATCAATACTCATCTTCGACTTGTGGTTGTCGAACTCCTTTATCGCTAGGGCTTTAGTGAAGGGTCAGTCAAGTTCTCCTTTCCGTCGATCTTTTGAAGATCGACGTCACCTCGATCCACGATCTCCCAGACCAGGTGGAAGCGGTGCAAAATGTGCTTCATCCACTGGGGTGCTTTGGGTTCGTTCGCCTGAGCTATGGCACCAGTGCTATCACAGTAGAGCAGGACCGGACCATCGAGGGAGGGTGCTACTTCGAGCTCGGTGATGAATTTTCTCAGCCACATAGCTTCCTTCGCAGCATCCGATGCTGCAATGTACTCTGCCTCACAAACAGAGTCTGCCACAGTATGCTGCTTGAAACTCTTCCAGCAGATGGCTCCACCATTCAGAGTAAAGATATAACCCAACATGCTTCTACTATCATCATGGTCAGATTGAAAGTTGGAGTCTGTGAACCCCACAAGTTTCAGATCTAACTCGTCATAAACCAACCATTGGTACTTAGTATTTCTCAAATACTTAAGATGGCTTTAACCACTTTTCAGTGGTTTCCTCTAGGATCAGATTGGTATCTACTCACTACTCCTAGTGAGTATGCCACATCTGGTCTTGTACATATCATAGCATACATGATAGATCTCACGATCGAAGCATATGGGACTCTACTCATATGCTCTCTCTCTTCAAAAGTTGTCGGACAATCCTTCTTAGAGAGAAAAATTCTATGGCCTATCGGTAGATAGCCCTTCTTGGAATTCTCCATGCTGAACCTCTTCAGCACAGTGTCTATGTATGTGGACTGGGATAACCCAAGCATCCTTTTAAATCTATCCCTATAGATCTTCATCCCTAGATGTAGGATGCTTCACCCAAGTCCTTTATGGAGAACTATGATGATAACCAAACTTTTATTCCCTATAGTGCGGGGATGTCATTCTCGATTAAGAGAATGTCATCCACATACAAGAT
Organism: Elaeis guineensis; assembly: GCF_000442705.2. Taxonomy (NCBI): domain Eukaryota; kingdom Viridiplantae; phylum Streptophyta; class Magnoliopsida; order Arecales; family Arecaceae; genus Elaeis; species Elaeis guineensis. Next base: position 63,322,715 of record NC_026003.2, read on the forward strand.
AAAGAATACCACAACTGGACCATTTACCCATTTATAGATGTAGGGCTCTTCTCCATTCTTAACGAAGTCAACATTTTGATCACCTTATCAAAATGTATGTTCCAACTTCGAGAAGCTTGCTTCAATCCATAAATGGATCTCTGAAGCTTGCACACCTTGAACTCATCTGTGATGTAAACCCCTCAGGTTGTATCATATACACTTCTTAGGTCAGCTCTCCATTCAGGAAAGCTATCTTTACATCCATCTGTCAGATCTCATAATCCAGATGGATAGCTATTGCAAGCATTATTTGAATGGATTTGAGCATTGCCACAGGGGAGAACGTCTCATTATAGTCAATACCATAATGTTGATGATATCCCTTGGCAACCAGACGGACTTTATAGGTCCCCATCTTTCCATTTGCGCCCCTCTTCCTTTTGAAGACCCATTTACACCCAATGGGTTTAATCCCTTCAGGTAGGTCAACCAATGTCCATACATCATTGACCTTCATGGACTCCATTTCGGATTTTATGACTTCAAGCCATTTCTCGAAATCAGATCTCTGCATTACATCCATATAGATGATCGGATCCTCATCATTCTCATCGAGTTTGATGGGATCACCGTCCCGGACCAAGAAATCATAGTATCTGTCCGGCTAACATGGTACTCTATCGGATCGTCTTAATGGTGCAGGTATATTGGGCTCTGGATCTGATCTAATCAAATCCAACTCAAGTTCAGCTATTGGTGTCGATCCTTCTACTTGTTGAACTTCATCAAGTTCAACCTTAGAGGCAACAGTTCTTTCACTAAGGAACTTCTTTTCTAAAAAGGTTGCCTTAAGGCAAACGAACACCTTTTGTTCATCAGCATGGTAGAAAAAATATCTTTTGTCCTCTTTGGGGTACCCTATGAATGTGCATTTGTTAGACCTAGGTCCAAGTTTAATTGTAACTAACCGTTTGACATAGGCCGAGCATTCTCAGACCCTAAGGTGTGAAAGTGCTGGCTTACGCCCTGTCCATATCTCATATGGAGTCTTAATTATAGACTTACTTGAAATCCTATTTAACAGATAACAGGCCGATTCGAGTGCATATCCCCAGAAGGATATCGGCAAGCTTGCAAAATTCATCATGGATCGGACCATGTCTAACAGAGTCTGACTTCTCCTTTCAAACACACCATTATACTGTGGTATTTTTAGAGAAGTCCATTGAGAGAGAATCCCATTCTCTCCTAGATATGTGAAAAACTCACCAGAAAGGTATTCCCCTTCTCGGTCAGACTGAAAGTTTTAATACTCTTTCAGTTTATTTTCTACTTCACTTTGAAATCATTTGAATATTTCAAATGAATCCGACTTATGTTTCATCAAATAGATGTATCCATATTTGGATAGATCATCCGTGAAAGTGATGAAGTAAAAATATCCACCTCTAGCACTTGTACTCATGGGCCCACATACATCAGTATGTACTAGGCCCAAGAACTCAGTAGCTCTCTCAGCTTTTTCAATAAAAGGTGACTTGGTCATTTTATCAAAAAGACAGGACTCACAGGTTGGAAGTGATTCACAATCACTGACTTCGAAGATTTCCTATTGAGTCAACTTGTGAAAGGTTTTGTGACAATGGTGGAAGCACAGATTTCAAAGCAATTATTATGAAATCATAAAAACTAAAACCTAACTCCAAGATCACCTTATCAAAAATTAAATCATATAATATGTATTAATATCAAAATAAAAGATATAGAAACATACCTCTTATGCTAGACCCTAATTTGTGCTTAGTTGTCGGCAGCAATCCGTCTGGGTTTCCACCAGGTGCCCACGTGTTCACCCTCCAACGTTGAACCACATGGAGACTCGATCAACCTACTAGCACCTATTTAGATATTCTCTATAATTAAATTCTAATTTATCAGAATTTAAATGCAATTTGGGTAGAACCTCCTTTCTTGGCTTTGCTGTCACACTGTTGGATCTTTTCTTGCCTTCCTTTCTTGCTCCTTGTCTCCTTAATTTTTATTCCAATTCTCTAAGTCTTTTGGAAGACTTCTTATCCTTTAGCAGGATCTTATCTAGGCTAGAGAGAAAGAATAAAGAAAATTGGACAAGAAAAGCCTCTTGTAAGAAAGAAGGAAGAATTTTGAATGCACGAAGACTCCTCGGCGTGCACCCCTATCTATATTGCACGTAGGGGTGCAAACCAAAATATCTCATGCCCACTCACACTTTATCTCATGCCCCCTTTCTATTTCTCACACCCCATAAATTGTAAAATGCCATGTGTACATCAAAGTTGGGTTGAAGAGGCACCTTATTTCAGAAGGACTCTTCGATCTTAACTTACGGTGTTCACATGAGAAGTCACAAAGCTTCTCTTATTGGTGCCATCAACCCTTGCCTTTGGATCTGGAAGAAATCCCATCCAATGGCCAAGATAGAGGGCACCAACTTCAGGAAGGGCTCAAGAGATTAAGGGGCGTGGATAAGTTAAAACTTATCTCCCCATTTGAAATTTCCAAGGGGCGCTTCCAAGAGGTGGCGCATGGATTTAATCCTTATCTCTTCTCCTAATTTTTATACGATGAGTTTAATACTCAGAAAGACTCTTAAGTTCCTCCTAAGACATCTAAAAATCATTCGTAGAATAAAAGTCACGAAAAAAAATAGAAAAGACCAAGTTAAGGGGCGCCATCTCCCATCCATGCGCCATGTGACACATGCGCATGGATTTAATCCTTATCTACTTCTCCTAATTTTTCTACGAAGAGTTTAATACTCAGAAGGACTCTTAGGTCCTCCTAAGACATCTAAAAATCATTCATAGAATAAAAACTATGGAGAAAAAATAGATAAGACCAAATTTAAGGTGGCGCCAACTCTATCCATGCGCCATGTGGCTCATGCGCATGGATTTAAATCCACACGCCAAGAGAGAGACTCTTAGGCATGTGGTTCCCTGGTTTTTGGCACCCAACAGCAAGCCCAATTAAAACACTTTAAACCCATTTCAAGACCAAATCTAATTTGGCTTAAATTGGTTCTAAATTAGCCCAAATCAGAACCCGATTCGAATTCAATACGAATCTAAATGCTAGGGTTTGCAACATGTGCTAGCATGTTCAACTTGCAAACATGGTTTAATCAAATTAAACCCATGATCAATTCCCTTTGTGTACGACCCATTGGGTTCCACATCTAGCCAGCAGTGAGTCCAGGTGCAATTTAAACTAATTTGGTTAGAACACAATCTAGCCGATTTAGGTCAAATCAAGCTGAACCATTTTGATCAATTAGAACAGCTTTTAAATAATGATCGAATTAAACTCTTTAATTTGATCAAACTCACAAGACATGATTGACGTCTAGCAACGTATCATGTCTACCTGAAAATATAAATTTTGATGAAAATATCAAAAATATCCTTCAGTGGAAAATTACCATGCAACTTGATCTTACGATCATCCTGCATCCCGAATATAAGTTTGGGTATGAAAAATGTCAAACCCAATTTTATATTCATATTTCTCTTGATCAAATAATAATGATTCAATTTATGAAATATTAGAAACTATTTTTAATTTTTTATAATGCTCTGATCAAAGTCTTCCTGAATCATTATTTGATTGAAGCAGATAGGATGCGATCTCCTCTTACTAGGAGTGATCGTTTCCATATTGACCTACTCACAACCTTCATAAGCAATCCAACATATCCAGAACACCCTATACATGATTAAATCATGAATGAGTATGATCCAAAATATGGATTCATGCTTATAAGGTTCTATGGCAGTCTCAGGTCAAAAGATTTACATGCATAATTTCCACTATAAGAAAAATCTGTTGACATGTAGATAAGACTCCATCAGATGTTCTTTAATTGGATCAATTTAGTGAATTCATTCTCTAATGAACACTTACATCCTTATATTAGTGTCATACATAAGTAATTGTGAGATTAATTACCCTCTTAACCGAGCATACACAGGATGTACCAGTCTTATCGAAAATTTTGATCCCCTACTTAATGTTCCATCGACTAGGAATATTTAAAATTAGGGTTTTAAGGTTTTAGGTCTCACTGGTATGATCGCATCATAACCCTAAAACCATAGCCCTAATTTATGGGGTTCATCATAATAAAAAATAAGATGCAGCATATGATGAACAAAATGCTTTTATTTATTTAAAACATTAGTACATGAGTTGTCAGGAGACAAAAAGAATATCCTTCAATTTATACATTTTGATTGGCTTATAGGGCATATTCTTTTCAATCTCTCACTTGCACTAAAGCCAATCTCCCTTATATTTCAACCCCATACTATCGAAGTGGCGATCAAACTGCTGCTGTGGTAAAGCTTTAGTGAACAGATCCGCTATGTTGTTCTTTGTGTCTACTCGTTCAATAATGACATCTTGTCTTTCAATTATTTCATGAACGAGATGGAAGCGTCTCAAAATATGCTTGGATTTATGGTGAGATTTGGGTTCTTTTGCTTGAGCAACTGCTCCAGTATTATCACAATAAAGTGGTACTAGGTTCTCAATCTCAGGAACAATGCCCAATTCAGTGATGAACTTCTTCATCCAGACAACTTCTTTGACAGCTTCACTTGCAGCTATGTATTCTGCCTTTGTGGTTGAGTCAGCTACTGTTTGCTGCTTAGAACTCTTCCAACTCACTGCTCCACCATTCAAAGTAAAGACATACTCTGAAATAGATTTGCTATCATCTGGGTCTGATTGAAAACTAGAATCAGAGTATCCTTCTAGTTTAAGATCAGATCCACCATATATAAGAAAAATATCCTTAGTCCTTCTTAAGTACTTTAGAATATTTTTCACAGTCTTCCAATGATCCTCTCCTGGATCAGCCTGAAATCTACTGGCTATGCCTAAGGCATAAGCTACATCAGGCTTGGTACATAACGTTGCATACATTATTGATCCTACAGTCGAAGCATAAGGAATAGAACTCATTCTATTTCTCTCTTCAGTTGTCTTAGGAGACATCTTCTTAGAAAGATGTATGCCTTGACTCATGGGTAAGTACCTCTTTTACTTTCATTCATACTGAATCTTTTCAGTATTAAGTCAATGTACCTAGATTGGGATAAGCCTAGCATCCTTTTAGATCTATCTCTATAGATCTTTATACCAAATATATAGGATGCTTCCCCAAGTCTTTCATGAAAAACTTATTGGATAGCCATAATTTGACTGTTTGTAACATTGGGATATCATTTCCAATAAAGAGTATGTCATCTACATACAGAACCAAATAAGGAGTATGTCATCTACATATAGAACCAAGAAAACTAGGGCACTCCCACTAGTCTTCTTATGCACACAAGGTTCATCCACATTCTTGATGAAACCAAACTCTTTGACTGTTACATCAAAGTGGATGTTCCAACTTCTTAAGGCTTGCTTTAATCCATAAATAGATTTCTTAAGCCTGCATATTAGATTTGGTCTGTCATTTGAGATAAAACCCTCTGGCTGTGACATGTAGACCTCCTCTTCTAGAAAACCATTTAAGAAGGTGGTCTTCACATCCATTTGCCATATTTCATAATCATAGTATGCTGCTATTGCAAGCATTATCCGAATAGATTTGAGCATGACAACAGGTGAAAAATTTTCATCATAATCAATACCCTATTTTTGTCTAAAACCTTTAGCTACCAATCTAGCTTTATAGGTTTCTATTTGACCATCTGCTCCAATCTTTTTCTTATAGATCCATTTGCACCCAATAGGGTTTACCCCTTCTGGTGCATCAACCAAAGTCCATACTTTGTTGGTGTACATGGAGTCCATCTCGGATTTCATGGCATCCTGCCATTTGTCTGAGTCCTTACTCATGACAGCTTCCGTATAGGTCAAAGGTTCGTCATTCTCAATGACTTGGGCTTCATTATTCTCAATAATGAACCCATATCTTATAGGTACATGTCGTACCCTATCGGACTTATGGATAGGAGTTATGTGTTTTGGTTCTTCCTTATTTATGTGAATATTTAGTTAAGAAATATCTATTTATTTTTCTTGAACTTCATTAATTTCAATATTTCTCCCACTGCCTCTTTCTAGGATAAATTCTTTTTTCATGAAAGTGGCATGCCTACTTACAAATATCTTTTGTTCAGTAGGTTGGTAGAATAGATATCCTATACTATCCTTAGGATATCCTACAAACAAATATTTATCTGCTCTAGCATCTAGCTTATGTCCAAAATTTCTTTTGACATATGCTGAACATCCCCATATCTTAAAATATTTAAGATTGGGCTTCTTACCTCTCCATATTTCATATGGAGTGCTAGATACAGATTAGAAGGTACTCTATTCAAGATAATTATTGCGGTCTCTAAAGCATGACCCCAGAAGGAAGTAGGCAATTCAGTGAAGCACATCATGGATCGTACCATATCTAATAAGGTATGGTTTCTCCCTTCGGCTACACCATTTAATTGTGGCATATAAGGAGGTGTCCATTCAGAGATAATTCTCTTTACTTTAAGATGATCTAAAAATTCATTGGATAAGTATTCTCCTCCTCGATCAGATCGAAGGATTTTTATACTTTTTCTAGTTTATTTTTTCGACCATATTTTGACACTCTTTGAATTTATCAAAAGCTTCAGATTTATGTTTCATAAGATACACATATCCAAACCAAGATAAATCATTTATAAATATAATAAAATAAGAGTATCCACCTCTGGCCTAGGTTGTCATAGGGCCACATACATCTGTATGTACAAGTCCTAACAACTCATTTGTCCTATCTCCATTTCCACTAAATAAAGTCTTGGTCATTTTACCTGTTGGGTATAAAATACCCTCACCCGAAGTTCTCAACAGGATTGACCCTCACGGGCTCGTCCCCAACTCCGACTGCAAGGAAGGCTCCGCCCGGACTCCTACGGGAGCCGGACTCCGTCACCAACTCCGACCGCTGGTAAGCTCCGTCCGGACTCCTACGGGAGCCGGACTTCACCCCCGACTTTGATTGCAGAAAAATGCCACCCGGACCCCTACGGGAGCTGGGCCTCGTCCCCAACTTCGACTGCAAGCGGACTCCACCCGGACTCCTACAGGAGCCAGACTCTGCCCACAACTCCGACTGCAAGGAAGGCTCCGCCCAGACTCCTACGGGAGCCAGGCTCCGTCACCAACTCCGACCGCTGGTAAGCTCTGTCCGGACTCCTACAGGAGCCGGACTTCACCCCTGACTTTGATTACAGGAAAACACCGCCCAGACCCCTACGGGAGCCGGGCCTCATCCTCGACTCCGGCTGCAGACAAACTCCACCTGGACTCCTACGGGAGCCGGACTCCGCCCACAACTCCGACTGCAAGGAAGGCTCCGCCCGGACTCCTACGGGAGCTGGGCTCCGTCACCAACTCCGACCGCTGGTAAGCTCTGTCCGGACTCCTATGGGAGTCGGACTTCGCCCCCGACTTTGATTGCAGAAAAATGCCGCCCGAACCCCTACGGGAGCAGGATCTCGTCCCCGACTCCGGCTACAGACAAACTCCGCCCGGACTCCTACGGGAGCCGGACTCCGCCCACAACTCTGACTGCAAGGATCGCTCCACCCGGACTCCTACAGGAGTCGGGCTCCGTCACCAACTCCGACCACTGGTAAGCTCTGTTCGGACTCCTACGGGAGCCGGACTTCACCCCCGACTTTGATTGCAGGAAAACACCGCCCGGACCCCTACGGGAGCCGAGCCTCATCCCCAACTCCGACTGCAAGCGAACTCCGCCCGGACTCCTACGGGAGCCAGACTCCGCCCACAACTCCGACTGCAAGGAAGGCTCCGCCCGGACTCCTACGGGAGCCAGGCTCCGTCACCAACTCCGACCGCTGGTAAGCTCCGTACGGACTCCTACAGAAGCTGGACTTCACCCTTGACTTTGATTGCAGGAAAACGCCGCCCGGACCCCTACGGGAGCCGGGCCTCGTTCCTGACTCCGGCTGCAGACAAACTCCGCCCGGACTCCTTCGGGAGCCGGACTCCACCCACAACTCCGACTGCAAGGAAGGCTCCGCCCGGACTCCTACGGGAGCCGGGCTCCGTCACCAACTCCGACCGCTGGTAAGCTTCATCCGGACTCCTATGGGAGCCAGACTTCGCCCCCGACTTTGATTGCAGGAAAATGCCGCCCGGACCCCTACGGGAGCCGGGCCTCATCCCCGACTCCGACTGCAGACAAACTCTGCCCGGATTCCTACGGGAGCCGGACTCCGCCCACAACTCCGACTGCAAGGAAGGCTCCACCCAGACTCCTACGGGAGCCGGGCTCCGTCACCAACTCCGATCGCTGGTAAGCTCCGTCCGGACTCCTACAGGAGCCAAACTTCGCCTCCGACTTTGATTGCAGAAAAATGCCGCCCAGACCCCTACGGGAGTCGGGCCTCGTCTCCAACTCCGACTGCAAGCGGACTCCGCCCGGACTCCTCCGGGAGTCAGACTCCGCCCACAACTCCGACTGCAAGGAAGGCTCCGCCCAGACTCCTACGGGAGCCGGACTCCGTCACCAACTCTGACCGCTGGTAAGCTCTGTCCGAACTCCTACGGGAGCCAGACTTCACCCTTGACTTTGATTGCAGAAAAATACCGCTCGGACCCCTATAGGAGCCGGGCCTCATCCGCAACTCCGACTGCAAGCTGACTCCGCCCGGACTCCTACGGGAGCCGGGCTCCGTCCCCGACCTCGACTAAAGGAAGACTTCGTCCGGACTCTTACTTGGGTCGGACTTCAGGCTCCTCTCAAGTGGATAACTAACCACCAGACACTCCAGCCAAACTTCAACCGACGGGTCTGCACTCCCTGGCGCGACACAACAACAGCCACGATCTGCTCCACTTCCTACGACGGATTCTGCGGCTCCATTATTCTCTGGCAGACCGCTATGACGGCCATGATCCTGCTCCACTTCCTGCGATGAATTTCGCACGGCTCCACTATTCCCTGACAGACCGCTATGATGCCCACGATCCTGCTTCCCCTCCTGCAACGGATACTGCACGATTCTTCCATCCTCTGGCAAGTCGCGACAATGGACGCCGCTCCACTCCCTGCGGCAGACTCCACGTGGAGCGCTACAGTGAGGGCCACAGGTCCACTCCACTTCTCCTCGCAATAAATTCCTCCTGACTGTGGGCGGCCCACTACCAGACGGTTATGAACGTCGCTATCAATCTGTTGTGCCCTCCGCCTATAAAAAGGGGGACCCCAGATATGTTACTCTATAAGCTCAATTTTCTATCACAAAATTCTGCTGAAATTATCGTTCGAGCACTCCATTCTTGTTGAGGCAGAGAACTGACTTGAGCGTCGGAGGGTCTTACCGGAGCAACCCCACCTCCGGTTGAGACTTCTTTTGCAGGTCCCGACGGTGACCGCGACTCCCTCGACTCCAGCTTCTCCGACGCAGGCAGATTTTTGCACCAACAGGATTGGCGCTAGAGGAAGGATTTGTGTCTTCGCGGTACCCTTGTTCTTAAAGGAGCACTCAACGGGACTGCCCCCGGGCATCTTTTCTGATGTCCTCTCCTCCTTCCTCCACTTGGTCTTTGCTCGATGCCTCCCCGCAAGGCATCCACGCGACGATCCATGACCTCCACAGCCAGATCTCAGGCTCTGGCCTCACCTCCTGTTTCCCAGCCTCCTCCTCCTCCTCCAGCGACGGCGGTTGGTGTGGAGCAGTTTGACCTGCTAGCGCAGCAGGTCAGAGGCCTCACTGAAGCTGTGCAGGCCATGCAGCAGCAGCAGCAGCCACAGGCGTCAGAGCACCTGGAAAGGGTGTCACCGGAGCACCAGAATCTGGCGGTGGGGCGGGCCACTTGGGCCAGCCGTCCCATCTTTCCTGGGAAGATGAATCCGAGGGTGGAGAGCCCTCAATCGGGTCACGATTCCACCCCTGGAAGATCCCTGCCTCCATTCTGCCAGAGGACCCTCGAGACCTGAAGTCGAGAGGACTTCTTGGATCGGAGACTCCAAGAGATGAACCGGCGATCGAAGAACTCCGCCACGCTCCCCCTGCTTATGGTGAGGATATTTGCACTGACCCTCCATTTTCTCAAATGATCATGCAGGAACCGATCCCGCCAAACTTCAAGCTCCCCCAGTTCGAAAGCTACGATGAGACTTCGGACCCAGTCGATCATCTGGAAGCCTTTCGGATGATGATGCTGCTTCATGGCACTCCCGACGCCATTCTATGCCGAGCCTTCCCGTCCACCTTGAAGGGAACGATGAGAAATTGGTACTCGATGCTGAAGCCGGGTACCATCTTTTCTTTTGATCAGATGAGCCACCAATTCGTGGCCCATTTTGTCAGCAACCGGTGCCCTCGAAAGGGTTCGGAGTCCCTCATCAATATCAAGCAGAGGGAAGGGGAGTCCATTCGGGCCTACATCAACCGTTTCAATGTCGCAGTGCTGGAGGTCCGAAATTTGGACCAATTAGTCACAATGGCCACTCTGAAGGGCGGCCTTCAGAAGAATGACCTTTTATTCTCCCTGGAGAAGAAGTACCCCAGGGATTTTGCTGATTTGTTGGCTCGGGCTGAAGGGTACGCCCGAGTAGAAGAGGCCTTCAAAATGAAGGACGAGGAGACCGCGAGAGAGCGGCAGGCGGGAGACTCGAGTAAGCCCGCAATCAAAAAAAGGTCGAGAGAAGCTCGGCCACGTTCTCGATCCCCTCCTGGGCACAAGCGTGCCCATACTCCACCTCGGGTACGTAGGCAGAGAAGTCCAGACCGCGGGGTTTGGTGGGGTTCTCCATCGGGAAGATTCTGCAACTACGCCCCCCTCAATGCCTCGAAGGCTCAGGTATTGATGGAGGTCAAGGAACAGCTCCCTAGGCCAGAGAGGATGCGCACACACCCCGGGAAGCGCAACCCCAACAAGTTCTGTCTCTACCACCGCGACCACGGCCATGACACGGAGGAATGCATCCAGCTCCGAGATGAGATCGAGGAGCTCATCCGACGAGGTCGACTCGACAGATTTATTCGACGCCGGTCTGAGGGTAGAGAAGATCGGCCAAGGGCCCTGCCGCAGCCTGAACCGCCAAGGAGGGAGGAGCAGCCCGGAGATCGACCACCAATTTGGACCATCGACTCCATCACCGGAGGGCCTCAAGGAGGAGCAGACCTTCCACGACCATGAAACTCGAGAAACCTATAAATATATCGCTTACAACTCTGCCCCGAATCTAAATTCCTTTCGACTTTGCATGCTCCTCCCATTTGAAATGGATTTGTTGCGACTGGGGATAACCCCTTCAAACAATTAAAACAAGGTCATGTTAGGAACAGGAGGAGAACGTCATCCTAACATGACTAAAATGAAAGTCCGATTATCTTGAGATCGGATTGGGGGAGAGGCCTTACAACGTCCTATTGTGCCCCCACAGCCATGTAAGGAACAAGGAGAGAACCTCGCCCTGACATGAGCAAAGTCAAAGGCCTGATTCTTTTAGACCGGATGGGGGGAGAGGCCTTACAATGCCCTAATGTTCCCCCACAGCCATGTCAGGAACAGGAGGAGAACCTCATCCTGACATGAGCAAAGTCAAAGGCCCGATTCTTTTAGACCGAATGGAGGAAGAGGCCTTACAACGCCCTAATGTGCCCCCACAGTCATGTCAGGAACAGGAGGAGAACCTCATCCTGACATGAGCAAAGTCAAAGGCCTGATTCTTTTAGACCGGATGGGGGGAGAGGCCTTACAACGCCCTAATGTGCCCCCACAGCCATGTCAGAAACAGGAGGAGAACCTCGTCCTGACATGAGCAAAGTCAAAGGCCCGATTCTTTTAGACCGGAGGGGGGGAGAGGCCTCGCAATGCCCTAATGTGCCCCCACGATCATGTCAGGAATAGGAGGAGAACCTCATCCTGACATAAGCAAAGTCGAAGGCCCGGTTCCTTTAGATCGGATGGGGGGAGGGACCCTCGCGATGGTCCTTATGTGCCCCCGCATCCCCGTCGGGAACAGGAGGAGAACCTCATCCTGACGATGACGAAACCCGACCGCCCAACAAGATCGAACGAAGGGGAAAGGCCCCTCAGCGGCACCTTCACACTTCTGTGCAACCCCGCAAAAAACAAGGGGGGGAACCTCACTCTGAAAAGGGGAGGAAAAATAAAAAGGAAGAGCGACGAACTACAACGAAAATAGATGAAGGACAAACTACCCCAAAGATGTAAGGAACCCCGTCTCAACAAAGATGGAAAGTTCCTACCAAACACCCCCGGCCTCTAAGAAGGCTCTCGACGTAGGTCAAAGAGACGGCGGCACCTCCGAAGTACTGCAGAGTTCAGATCACCTAAAAAAGCAAACCAGCACATCGATGACTAGACACCTCCAAGCGACGTCAACAAGCCGAACGACAAGAGAAGTCCGACGAACGACAATTTAATACAATATGCAGATGAGGTAACACAAAACCCCCTTTTTTTCCTTTCATTCTATTTACGAAATATACACCACGAAGCCCAGAAGGCCAAAGGAAGAAAAGCAAAGTGACAAAAGCGAGACAAAACAACAAAAAGGAAAATGTATACATGAAAAGATGGAAGGCCAAGAAGAGCCCTAGGGAAGCTCTGCTCCTTCCGACCTAGAATTACCTACTCCACCCTCTATCCAAGACTGCCTCAAATTCTCAACTTCTTCTTCTAGCTCTCCCTTTTTCAGTAGCGCGTCCTGGAGCGCCCGACGAAGTCACTGGCTTTCGGCCTCCGCCTCTTGATGCCTCTTTCTCAAGACCTCAGATTCCGCCTCTGCGTCTGTGACGGCCCGCTGCTCGTATGCCAGTTAGATCTTCAGTTGCTGCAGCTCAGCCATCCTTTCCCCGAGGGCGACAGAAATCCCTTCAACGGTTCCTCTTAGGGACTGGAGTTCATCAGAATCCCGAGCAGAAATAAGCTGAGCCCTGTCAGCCAGCTACCTCTGAAGACGGGCGACTTCGTCGGTCGCCACCCTGAGTCTCCCTTTATATTCATCCGCCTACCTGCGCCAACCGGCCCGATGCACGTCGTAGCTCACCTCGACGTCCTGAAGCTGCTGCTGAAGGGCGGAGACCTTCTTCGACCACTCCCGATCGCTGTCGGCCCGGGCCAAGAGCCGGGATGAACTTCCTTCTAGCTGGCCGATCTTCTCCTTCACAGCCGACAGTTCCACCCTGAGAGCGCTGATCTTGGCAGCTTGAGCCCAAATTTGATCGCTGACGCTCTTCTTGCATTCTCAAGCTCCTTCGCGAAGTCCGCTTTCCTTCGGCTATACTCCATGATCCCCTTCACGTGGAGATTCTGAAAGTGGGTGGCCTCTGCGGTGGCTTCAGAATGGCCCTCTCTCAATCTGCGAAGCTCGCCTTCCATCTTCTTTGACCTCTTTGTCAAGTGAAGAACCTCCTTCTTCAGCCGCTGGATCGTCGACTTCAGCGGGATCCCCAGGGCAGGGGAAGTGCTTCAGCAGGGCGCTGCCATTGGGAGACAAAAGTGTCAAGACACGTCTCATCACAGAAAGAAAAGCAGAAAGAAGAAAGAAAGGAGGAAGAAGCCATCCACGATAAGAAATTCAACTTTATTGATTGGATGATTTTTGAAGACAAAAAGGAAAAGAAAAATTATGGTAAAATAAAACTACAAGGTCGGAGGTCTCAGACCTCAGAGGCAGGAGTTGGAGAGCTCGGTGTTCCGGGAGGGGGGCTGCTGCAGCGGTGATGGCAGGAGAGAGACCGGCCTCGTCTTCGGACTCCTCACCCAGGAAGTTGAGGTCGAGCTCCGAAAATTTTTGGCCACCCTCTCCTGGCAGAGCTCGAACCCCTTAATGAATGCCTCCTGGCCGAATTGGATGTTCAAGTCCCTTATCTCTGCGGAGGCCTTGAACTCCTCTACCGTAAGAACCCTGGCCTCCAAGACCAGGACTGGAGTCTGTTCAGCCAAATTGGCGACCTCGGCCTCTGCCTTTCTCACCGTCTCCTCCAAGGTTTGCTTTTCCTCCTCCTGGGCTTGTTTCTCTCTCTTCAGGGCCTCTTGGAGGGTGGCTACTTTGGCTACCTTTTCTTTAAGGTGAGCGGCCTCGGCCCGTCAATGCTCCTCCACCTGGATGGCATCCCTCCTTGCCCGGTTCGTCGCCTCGATATTGGCGAGGAGCTGGTGCCCAATCTGCAGGGGTGATAAGGGGATCAGAACAAGGATCGAATAGCCGATCAAATGAAGGTTTGTTTACCTCGAGGAAGGACCCTAGGGAGTCCCAAACCCGTTGCTTAGGATCGGCACGATCGATCCTCTCGACGACCTCGGGCAGGATGCAGTCGTCGATCAATCGCCTGATAAGGTCCCTATCGTTGAAGGGATTCTCTGGCTCCTCTTCGGAATCGAGGGACTCGTCAGCGGCAGCTCGATGGCTACTCACCCTGTGGGCCACCGACTTCCTTCTCTTTCCCCTTGACGATGGGTGCCTCCGTGGAGCGGACCCCCGAAATGGGAGCCCCAGTCGGCGGACTCCTCGAGGAGGCCCGGGGGCCGTGGGCTCAACGTCTGAGGGAATGTCGATCGCTGGGGCCGCCTGGACGGGCGCGGCCAAGCTTGACTCCTCCGCCCTGGCCCTCTTCATCGATCCGGAGGTCGTGGCACCCTTTCTTTTGTGGGCCCTGAGGCCCCTGGCAAGCATCCGCGTGCTTCGGCATCCATTCCTTTAAAAAAAAAAAAAAAAAAAATCTAATCAATCAATCAAGAGTCAGAAATCAATAATAGGGTGAAAAAGGAAGGAGTGGAAAAAGAAAAGGAAAAAAGAGAGAGAAGGAAGAAGAGAGAAGAAAAAGAAAGAAAAAGAAGAAGGATAGAAGAAAAGAAGAGAAAGGAAAAGATGAAGTACTCGCAGGATCCTGGGGGCTCAGGTCGACATTGAACAAAAATTGCTTCCTCAGAAGGTTGGGAAGGGAAGGAGCGAAATAGGCAAGAAGCTTTCGGGCAGCCTGGAGGTCATCCTCCCCCAGACTGGGGGCCCGACAGAAAGAATCCCTCAGAGAGCCCCAAAGGGGCAGGCCCAGCCTCAAGGTCGGGTAGTGGATGAAGAGGTATTTCCCCTTCCAGTTGTGGATCGAAGAGGGGACACCTTTCAGCAACCCCTTCATGCCGAACAGAGGGGAGAAATACCACCAGTCCTTCGCCGAAGGATGACGCTTGAAGGTATAAAAATACCTAAACAGAGAGAGGGACGGCTGGACCTCGACTACGTGGCAAAGGGAGAGAAACCCTATCAAAAACCTAAAAGAATTCAGAGCAACTGAAGCCAAAGAGATATCTAAGAAGCGGAAGAGGGCGACAACAAAAGAAGGAAGCGGAAGCGGAGCCCGGCACGAAACGCCTCCTGATACAGGCAAAAGCGGCCGGATGGAGAAGTGCTGGCCCGGTCGGAGGGGCCGGGAAGCTCCAGGTCATACTCTGGAGGAACTCCGTACTGAACCCTTATCAGCAGGAGTTCATCCGGAGTCAAGGAATAGGGAATGGCACTCGGCACGAAAGTCAGGCGAGGCCCAGCCCCAAGTACGGGTTCATCTACAGAATGGGGGACCTGGGGGGTTGAGGAGGAAGAGCTCCCGGAACCGCCGGAGGCGGAAGTACCGAAAGACATTTTGAATATCTTCAAATGAAGATCCTGATGATCTCGAAGAAAATGGGCAGGACAAAGGGTGAGAGATCGCAGGAGGCTGACTCAGAGAAACACCAAAAAAAAAAAAAAAAAAGAAGAAGAGAGAGGAAGAAAAATGACAAAGAAAAGGCCCCTAAGCAGCAGGAAGAGAGACGGAGGTTCTAGGACTAACCTAGATCGCTCTGAGGGATGCAGAGGAGCGAGGAAGGGATGACTCGAAGGGCGCCTATGGCCCAAGAAGACGCCAAGAGAAACAGGGCACTCGAAGAAAGGGCGGATATCGGTAGAATTCTGAAGCGAGTAGGGGCCCCAAAGGTGGAAGGACAGGTTTAAATAGACCCTGGGATCCGGCGCCATAATGATCGCGAATCCCCTCGGGCCGGCCCGCACTCGACACGTGTCCCACTCACCACCGCAGGCGGCTGAAAGTGACTGACGATTGGCAGAACCATTATTGCATCGTACCTGGGCCAGTGTACCAGCAGGAATTTCGAAGAGTCCTCCCGTATCACCCCGATTCGAAAAGACTCCAGCACGCGCACATTTAATGCCAAAATATCTGAAGGCGATTGTACACAGGGCTCGAGGGGATAACTTCGACTGTGCAAACCTCTCTATACTTTCTTCATTCGAAATTCAAACTCGAAAGTAGGGGGACTGGTGTTGGGTATAAAATACCCTCAGCCGAAGTTCTCAACAGGATTGACCCTCACGGGCTCATCCCCAACTCCGACTGCAAGGAAGGCTCCGCCCGGACTCCTACAGGAGCTGGGCTCCGTCACCAACTCCGACCGCTGGTAAGCTCCGTTCGGACTCCTACGGGAGCCAGACTTGCCCCCGACTTTGATTCCAGGAAAATGCCACCCGGACCCCTACGGGAGCCGGGCCTCGTCCCCAACTCCGACTGCAAGCGGACTCCGCTCGGACTCCTACGGGAGCCGGACTCCGCCCACAACTCCGACTGCAAGGAAGGCTCCACCCGGAATCCTACGGGAGTCGGGCTCCGTCACCAACTCCGACCGCTGGTAAGCTCCGTCCGGACTCCTACGGGAGCCGGACTTCGCCCCCGAATTTGATTGCAGGAAAACGCCGCCCGGACCCCTACGGGAGCCGGGCCTCGTCCCCGACTTCGGCTGCAGACAAACTTCGCCTGGACTCCTACGGGAGCCAGACTCCGCCCACAACTCCGACTGCAAGGAAGGCTCCCCCGGACTCCTACGGGAGTCGGGCTCCGTCACAAACTCCGACCGCAGGTAAGCTCCGTCCGGACTCCTACGGGAGCCGGATTTCGCCCCTGACTTTGATTGTAGGAAAATGCCACCCGGACCCCTACGGGAGCCGGGCCTCATCCCCGACTCCGGATGCAGACAAACTCCGCCTGGACTCCTACGGGAGCCGGACTCCGCCCATAACTCCGACTGCAAGGAAGGCTCCGCCCGGACTCCTACGGGAGCCGGGCTCCGTCACCAACTCCGACCGCTGGTAACCTCCATCCGGACTCTTACAGGAGCTAGACTTCGCCCCCGACATTGATTGCAAGAAAATGCCGTCCGGACCCCTATGGGAGCTGGGCCTCATCCCCAACTCCGACTGCAAGCGGACTCCGCCCGGACTCCTACGGGAGCCGGACTCCACCCACAACTCCGACTGCAAGGAAGGCTCCACCCGGACTCCGACGGGAGTCGAGCTCCGTCACCAACTCCGACCGCTGGTAAGCTCCGTCCGGACTCCTACGGGAGCCAGACTTCACCCTTGACTTTGATTGCAGGAAAACACCACCCGGACCCCTACGGGAGCCGGGCCTCATCCCCGACTCCGGCTGCCGACAAACTCCGCCCGGACTCCTACGGGAGCCGGACTCCGCCCACAACTCCGACTACAAGGAAGGCTCCGCCCGGACTCCTACGAGAGCCGGGCTCCGTCACCAACTCCGACCGCTGGTAAGCTCCGTCCAGACTCCTACGGGAGCCGAACTTCGCCCCCGACTTTGATTGCAGGAAAACGTCACCCGGACCCCTACGGGAGCCGGGCCTCGTCCCCGACTCCGGCTGCAGACAAACTCCGCCCGGACTCCTACGGGAGCCGGACTCTGCCCACAACTCCGACTGCAAGGAAGGCTCCGCCCAGACTCCTACGGGAGCTGGGCTAGTCACCAACTCCGACCGCTGGTAAGCTCCGTCCGGACGCCTACGGGAGCCGGACTTCGCCCCCGACTTTGATTGCAGGAAAACGCCACCCGGACCCCTACGGGAGCCGGGCCTCATCCCCAACTCGGACTGCAAGCGGACTCCGCCCGGACTCCTACGGGAGCCGGACTCCGCCCACAACTCCGACTGCAAAAAGGCTCCTCCTGGACTCGTACGGGAGTCGGGCTCCATCACCAACTCCGACCGCTGGTATGCTCCGTCTGGACTCCTACGGGAGCCGGACTTCACCCTTGACTTTGATTGCAGGAAAACGCCGCCCAGACCCCTACGGGAGCCGGGCCTCATCCCCAACTCCGACTGCAAGCGGACTCCGCCCGGACTCCTACGGGAGCCGGGCTCCGTCCCCGACCTCGGCTAAAGGAAGACTTCGTCCGGACTCTTACTTGGGTCGGACTTCAGGCTCCTCTCAAGTGGATAACTAACCACCAGACACTCCAGCCGAACTTCAACCGACGGGTCTGCACTCCCTGGCGCGACACAGCAACAGCCATGATCCTGCTCCACTTCCTGCGATGGATTCCGTGCGGCTCCATTATTCCCTGGCAGACCGCTATGACGGCCACGATCCTGCTCCACTTCCTGCGATGGATTCCGTGCGGCTCCACTATTCCCTGGCAGACCTCTATGATGTCCACGATCCTGCTCCACCTCCTGCAACGGATACTGCACGATTCTTCCATCCTCTGGCAAGTCGCGACAACGGATGCCGCTCCACTCCCTGCGGCAGACTCCACGTGGAGCGCTACAGTGAGGGCCACGGGTCCACTCCACTACTCCTCGCAACAAATTTCTCCTGACTGTGGGCGGCCCACTACCAGACGGTTATGAACGTCGCTATCAATCTGTTGTGCCCTCCGCCTATAAAAAGGGAGACCCCAGATACATTACTCTATAAGCTCCATTTTCTATATCGAAACTCTGCTGAAATTACCGTTCGAGCACTCCATTCTTGTTGAGGCAGAGAACTGACTTGAGCGTCGGAGGGTCTTGCCGGAGCAACCCCACCTCCGGTTGAGACTTCTTTTGCAGGTCCCGACGGCGATCGCGACTCCCTCGACTCCAGCTTCTCCGACGCAGGCGGATTTTTGCACCAACATTACCCATGAGACATGATTCATAAGTTCCTAATGATTCACAATCATAAGGATCAAAGAACTTTTCTTTGTACAACTTGTTAATCCTAGTCTCACTAATATGACCAAGTCGACAATGCCAAAGTAAGGTATTATTTACATTATCTCTCTTACATTTACTATTTTCATCAACATAAAAAATATCATTATTCAAAAATAGAGTCAACAAACCATTGTCAAAGATGCCATAGCAAATTATTTCATTAGAAAAATTAATCGAGCAACCATTGCTCATTACAAATATTTGATATCCTTGTTTTATCAACAAGGGTACAAATACAATATTTCTAATGATCTTAGGCATGTAATAAAATTTGTTAGCTTTAAGATCATCCTAGAAGGAAACTTCAAGATATATGTCCCTACAGCTTCTGCTTGGATAGAATCTCCTCCAGCACCATAGAGCTCGAAGTCTCCCTTCCTCAAACTTCTAATTTTCTGCAGCCCCTGCAATGATTTGCAAATATGAAAACCACAAGCAGTATCCAATACCCAAGAGTTTGAAATGGAAGAATTCAATGATAATATTGTATGTATCTCATACATACCTTTTGATGCATTATTTGCACCAGTCTTCACTGTTGCAAGATAAGCCTTGCAATTTCTTTTTCAATGACCTGCCTTGCCGCAATGAAAGCAGATCGACTGTCTGGAGGTCTTCTTTCCCTTCTTTCTCTTATTTATACCACCTTTAGGGTTCAGCCTCCTTTTAGAACCCTTTTTGCCTGCATTCTTCTTGAAGATCCCATCCACAAGAAGAAGAGGAGCCTTATCCTTCTTGATATGGCTCTTGTTGCTCCTTAGATTGATTTTGATGATTACAAAGCAGTTAAAGGGGTACCAATAATTTTCATTTGAAAAAGTCTTTTTGCTCTTCAGGGGCAAAATTATAATTTTACCAAAATCCTGATTTGATAGTATCAAATGATAGAACAAAAGATTTGTGATCTATTAGCAAAAAATTTATTATTTTTGGACTTGTATTTTGAAAGTTATGCATGTTTGAAATCCATGAGTCGACCCATGAGTCAGCTCATGGCACAATGAGCTGTTTGGCATGCAGAATTTTTGGCTTGACACAACCTGTGAGTCGACCCATGAGTCGACCCTCAAGGCATGAGTCGACCCATGAGTCGACCTCTGCAGTTTTAGGCCAAAAATTACAGAACCCTATTTTCTGGTTTCTTCAACAGAGGTCGACTCATGAGTCGACCCCTGAGGCATGAGTCGACTCATGAGTCGACCCCTGTGACGGGATTTTTCCGCAACAGCTAGTTTTTAACCCATTTTAAGTGCTTTTAATGCTCATTTAATGTGGTCTAACGGTTCTTTTTCAGCCTAGAATTTTTCCTCTATTTCTTAAAGCTATAAAAGGATTCAAAAGGTGGGAAACAAGCAAGAGATAAGAAGAGATTGAAAGAGAAAAAGAAGAGCATTCAAGAGAGCATGCAAGAGCATTCAAAAGAGAGAATTTGAAAAAGGGTTTCTCGAGCCAACTTTTCAGCCCTAATCAAGAGCTCATTTAAAGCCTTCAAGAAGCCATCAATCCAAGCTTACCAACTCCTCAAGCGCTTAATTAATTCTCCATCCACCTTGAGAAATCCAAAAAGGGGCTTCTTCTCTTGAGTAAAGTGTATTTAAATTTATATTCACTCATTAAAGGAGCTTTTCTTGTACTTATTTATGCTATAAATTATTTTACTCAGTTTGAGTGATTGTTTTTGTTTTGGAGGGGTTTCAAAACAAGGGAAGGTTGATCCGAACTTAGAATCGGAGTGTATTGGGTTGGCTTGTACCCGGAAAACAAGTGACTAGCTTGGGATAGCCAGTGTCAGAGTTTTGACGTTTGTATTCGGGTTGAATACAAGTTTAGTGGATTGGAATTCTCAAGTAGGAGCTTGGGGAGTGGATGTAGGTGCAAGGTTGGCACCGAACCACTATAAATCCTTTTGTTTGTGGTGTGCATAATTGCTTCTCTTTAACTCTTCATTATTTCCTTGCATTCTTGCTTTTGGCAATTAATCTTGAATTAAGATTATTCTCCTCATTCATTTAGCTATTGACAAACATTTTTCATAAGTCATTAGTTAAGTTCAAAATTTTTAGAAACCCAATTCACCCCCCCCCTCTTGGGTTGCATAGCTGGGCAACAAGTGATATCAGAGCCCGGTGCTCTAGCCCGTCTTTGATCTAAACAATCAAAGAGCCAAAGATCTATGGCAACCCACGTCGGTACTTCTCTTGTCGAGGGGCAATCCACCAACCGACCTCCACTTTTCAATGGGTGTAATTACACCTATTGGAAAGCTCGGATGAAAATATTCATTCAAGCACTCGACTATGATATGTGGAGTATCATAGTGAACGGTCCTCACACACCCACTAAAATTATAGATGGTGAGGAATCAACCAAACCGAGAAAGAATGGATGAGGTTGATAAGAAGATGGCCCAATTAAATGCTAAAGCAATGAATATACTTTATTGTGCTCTTGATGCAAATGAATTTAATCACATTTCTACTTGTTCATTTGCTAAAGAAATATGGGATAGGTTAGAAGTAACCCATGAGGGAACCAATCAAGTAAAAGAGTCTAAAATAAACATGCTTGTGCATAAATATGAATTGTTTAAAATGGAGCATGATGAGTCTATAACTGTAATGTTTACTCATTTTACTGATATCATTAATGGTTTAAAGAGTCTTGGTAAGTCCTATACTAACAGTGAGCTTGTAAGAAAGATTCTCAGGTCCTTGCCAAGAACTTGGGAAGCCAAAGTGACTGCCATCCAAGAAGCCAAGGACTTGAACACTCTACCTCTAGAAGAGCTTCTTGGATCTTTGATGACTCATGAGCTAAGCATGAAGCAACATCAAGAGGAAGAAGTCAAAAAGAAAAGAACCATTACCCTCAAATCCACAGCTCTTCCTGATGAAGAAACTGATGACACTGAAAATGAAGAACAGGATGAAGAGATGGCTCTCATCACCCGAAGATTCAAGAAATTTTTAGAAAAAGAAAATAGGAGATGAGGAAGAGGCCATTCACAAAAGGGGAACAAAGCAAAGAAAAAGAGAAAGACCAACCCCTTATCTGCTACGAGTGCAAGAAGCCGGGACACTTCAAATCGAATGTCCACAACTGAAGAAAGGTCCCAAGAAGTTCAAGAAGAAGGCCATGATGCCACATGGAGTGCGAGTGATGACTCAAGCTCCGATGAGGAAACCTCAACCGAATAAGCCAACCTGTGCCTTATGGCACACGAAAATGAGGTAATTTCCGAAACCCCTAGTGACTTTACATTTGAAGAATTGCATGAAGCATTCTATGATTTAGTTGATGAATTAAAGAAACTAGGGATGAAGAACAAAGAGCTAAAATTAAAAAATCAATCTTTATTGAAACAAGCTGAAAACTTTTCAATTGAAAAATCCACCTTGCTTCAAGAAAATCAAAGCTTAAAGAATGAAATTGCCAAGCTGAAACCAATAGTAGAAAAGTTCACCTTAAGTTCAAACAAACTCAATATGATTCTTGATAATCAAAAAGCCGTATATGATAAGGCTGGACTTGGCTATAACCCTTTGAAGAAACAAAAATATCTGAAAAATATTTATGTAAACTCTTTAAGTAACAAGTCTTCTAACATTACTTGCTTCAAATGTGGTAGAGTAGGACATAAGTCATACACTTGCTTCTCTAACAAGTTTGCAAACTCAACTATAAAGAAAATTTGGGTTCCAAAAGGAACCATTATGACTAACCAAAAAGGACCCAAGAAAGCTTGGGTACCTAAAACAAAAATTTGACTTTTGCTTGCAGGTGTGTCTAGCATCCCAAGGAGGAAACAGAAAATGGTATCTTGACAGTGGATGCTCGAGATACATGACTGGTGATGAATCACAATTCATCAGCTTGATGCTAAGGATGGAGGGATGGTCACCTTTGGAGATAATGGCAAAGGAAAGATCATCGGTATAGGTAACATTGGTATCACTCCCTCCAAATACATTGAAAATATTTTGTTAGTTAATGGTTTAAAGCATAATTTACTAAGCATTAGTCAATTTTGTGATAAAGGATATAAAGTTATTTTTGAATCATCTGTTTGCATTGTAACTAGTCCTATTAACGATAGCATTAAATTTATTGGACATAGATATGGCAATGTTTATATGGTAGATTTAAATGATTTAGCCAAAATAAACATGCAATGCCTAGTATCCTTGAATGCTAAAGTTAATGAGACTAGTTGGCTCTGGCATCGTAGACTTGCACACATTAGCATGCATTCTCTCTCAAAATTAATTAAGAAAGAATTAGTTCTTGGCTTGCCTAAACTGAATTTTGAAAAAGATAGAATTTGTGATGCATGCCAACTAGGTAAACAAACAAGAGTTTCATTTAAATCCAAAAATATTGTTTCAACTTCTAGACCTTTAGAGCTTTTGCATATGGACTTATTTGGACCAACTAGAACCACTAGTCTAGGAGGAAAACGATATGGTTTTGTAATTATAGATGACTACTCTCATTTTACTTGGGTTTTTTTTTTAGCTCACAAAGATGAAACTTTTCATATATTCACTAAATTTTATCAAAAATCACTAATGAAAAAAGATTTTTAATTCAAAATATTCGAAGCGATCATGGAACTGAATTTGAAAATCAAGACTTTGAAAATTTTTGTGATGAAAATGAAATTGGTCATAACTTCTCTGCTCCTAGGATACCCCAACAAAATGGGGTAGTTGAAAGGAAAAACAGAACCTTAGAAGAAATGGCCCGTACCATGCTTTGTGAAAGCAACCTTCCAAGATATTTTTGGGCGGAAGCAATTAACACAGCATGTTACATTTTAAATCGTACTTTGATTAGACAAATTTTAAAGAAAACCCCCTATGAACTTTGGAAAGAAAGAAAACCAAATATTGCATACTTTCATGTTTTTGGTTGCCGATGTTTTGTGTTAAATAATGGTAAAGAAAGACTTGGTAAATTTGATGCAAAATCAGATGAAGCGATCTTTCTTGGTTACTCCTCCACTAATAAAGCTTTTAGAGTTTTTAACAAAAGAACTTTAGTAGTAGAGGAGTCCATACATGTTGTTTTTGATGAATCTAACGATCTTCCTTCAAGGAAGAATGAGGGTGTTGATGATGCAGATCCTCTAATAGAAGGAATAAAGGAGATCACTCTGAAAGATTCAACAACTCAAGAGGACGAGGAACAAGAAGACAAACAAGATGAGAGAGGTGAAGAAATTCAAAAACAACCTCAAGGTACAAATGACCTACCCAAGGAATGGAGGTATGTTCACAATCACCCTAAGGAGTTGATTATTGGTGATCCTATGCATGGGGTAAAAACTCGTTCTTCACTTAGAGATGTATTTAATCATTGTGCTTTTGTATCTCATCTTGAACCAAAAACTATTGAAGAAGCTGAAAATGATCATAATTGGATTAATGCAATGCAAGAGGAACTTAATCAATTTGAAAGAAATAATGTTTGGACTTTAGTATCAAGACCTAAAAATTATTCAATAATTGGCACAAAATGGGTCTTTAGGAACAAACTAGATGAACATGGTAATGTAATTAGAAATAAAGCAAGATTGGTTGCTAAAGGATATAATCAAGAAGAAGGAATTGATTTTGATGAGACCTTTGCACCTGTTGCTAGATTAGAAGCCATTAGACTTCTACTTGCATATGCTTGCTTTATGAAATTCAAATTATTTCAAATGGATGTCAAAAGTGCATTTTTGAATGGATATATTGCTGAAGAAGTCTATGTAGAACAACCCCCAGAATTTGAAAATCATGCTTTTCCTAATCATGTTTTTAAATTAAATAAAGCTTTATATGGATTAAAAACAAGCACCTAGGGCTTGGTATGATAGGCTAAGCAAATTTTTACTAAATAATGGTTTTCAAGAGGTAATGTAGACACAACCCTCTTTATTAAAAGAAATCAAAATGATATGTTAGTAATACAAATTTATGTTGATGACATAATTTTTGGGTCTACTAATGAATCTCTTTGTCAAGACTTTGCTAAGCTCATGCAGGGAGAGTTTGAGATGAGCATGATGGGAGAACTTACCTTCTTCCTCAGACTCCAAATCAAACAAATAAAAGAGAGAATCTCCATCACCCAAAGCAAGTACACCACGGAACTACTCAAAAGATTTGGAATGGAGAACTCCAAACCAATTGGCACACCCATGAGCCCCTCATGTAAGCTTGACAAGGATGATGAAGGTAAATGTATAGACTTAAAATACTATAGAGGTATGATTGGCTCTCTATTATATTTAACTGCAAGTAGGCCTGATATCATGTTTAGTGTTTGTTTGTGTGCTAGATATCAATCTAATCCTAAAGAATCTCATTTGAATACCGTTAAAAGAATCCTTAGATACTTGAATGGTACTCAAACTCTAAGGTTATGGTACTCTAAGGACTCACTAATTGATTTATTAGGATATTCAGATGCTGATTTTGCTGGATGTAGATTAGATAAAAAAAGCACAAGTGGAACTTGCCAATTTCTTGGAGTTAACCTAATCTCCTGGTTTAGCAAGAAACAAAATTCGGTAGCACTATCTACGGCTGAGGCCGAATACATTGCAGTCGGAAGTTGTTGTGCTCAAATCTTATGGATTAAGCAACAACTCGAAGACTTTAGAATCAAACTTAATGAAACACCAATAAGATGTGACAACACAAGTACCATAAATCTATCTAAAAATCCAAATCAACACTCAAGGTCCAAACATATTCAAATAAGACATCATTTTATAAGAGAACATGTTCAAAACAAAAATATAATTTTGAATATGTTTGCACTGAAAATCAATTAGCTGATATCTTTACAAAGGCCCTTAGCGAGGATAGATTCTGTGAAATTAGGAGAAATCTAGGAATTCTTGATCCTTATGCCTAAGTGTTTCTCCATTTCCAAGGAATTGACTTGAGATCAATTTTCATCATCTCTCTTGGACCTAAATGCTCAAGATTATCATTCTCACAACTTGTCATTGAGCAAAATATCTTCTCCCAAAATTTTAAATTTTTTTAAAATTTATTCATATTTTTTCTGAATTTTTGTGATTCATGAGTCGACCCCCTAGGGTCGACCCTATGGCATACTTGAAATTATTGCCAACTTCCCACGGGCTCTTTCCTTTTAACTTGAAGCCTGTTCATGAGCCGACTCATTCTCTTCGTCTTCCTCCCTCCAAGACCCTCATCTTCATCCTCATTCTCTCCAAAACCAAGGATTTAGCTCAAGAACATTCTCCCTTCTCCTCTCCACCACAAATCACCGCCTGGGAAAGGAGATTTTCGCATCTTTCTCCTTTGATTGAAGCGGTTGGAGTGTGCCCTAGCCTCCATCGTTCTCTCAAAACCGCATCTTCTCTCCGCCAAAATCCCTCTCCATCCTTTTGTAACCCTTCTTCTACTCATCCACTTGATCCTCCGAGTCTCCCTGCCTGCTGTTGTGGTGAGAATGGCTCCAAAGATGAAGCTCCCTCAAAGAAGAAAATCGGTCCGTGAGCTGGAAGAAAACGTCCGCAGGAAAAGGCAAGCTGCTCATCCTCCACTGCTCCCATTCCGGCTTCTGTGTCAGCTCAAGGTCCCTCTCAGTCTCCCCTTAGCCCTAGCAAAATCCCTTTATCTGATAGGAAGGTTGAAACCGAAAAGAATGTGGATTTTAGATTCTTTGAAAAAGAAGGTTTCACCTTTGGAACAAAGATAAAAAACCAAGGTTGGGGTTTTTACTGCTCTCTCAAGGAAGTAACTTTTGTAGACCTGGTTAGAGAATTTTATCAAAATCTGCATTATGGCAATGGAACAGTGACTTCTACAGTTAAGGGAGTTGATATCTGTCTGGACCCTATTATTTTGGGAGAGATACTTCATTTGCCCTGTGAGGGATATTCTTACATGGAACTCCCAGTGAAGGAAGAGGGGATCAATGTAATTCTAGGAGGAACCTACTCGGGAAGTTTGAATAAATTGGAAGCCAAAATTTTGTCAATTGAAATGAGGATCTTACATCAATTAGTGACAAAGCTCTTCTTCCCTAGGATTGGTAGGCATGACCTCCTTTCTGGCAGAGATATTTGTATAATGTTTCATGTGATCACTCAAACCCCATTAAACCTCTCTGCTTTAATGATTGAGGCCATGAGAGAGACACTGAACAGATCCAAGGCACATCTGCCTTTTGGTATGGCTCTCACAGTAGTTTTTAGGAGGTTTGGAGTCAGTTTTGAAGGGGAGGCATCTACTAAGCTTTCTCACGCAGACATCATCAACCAACACACTCTGCACCGCATGGGATTTACTAAAATTGATGGTTGTTGGATCAAGGGTTCTGAGGAGAGAGCTGAGGACAGAGTAGAAGACAGAGCTGAAGAAGAAGGTCCCTCATCTCCTCTCCATGATTTCAGGGCAGCATCTCCAGATATCCAGTTTGTTCCAGACCCAGAGGCTGGCCCTTCAGAGTTCACCAGGAGGCACACACCAGTACATCAGCCAGAGAGCAGAGCACCACCTTCAGAGTTCAGATTAGCTGATGATCAGATCGAGCAGATTTCTCAGCGTGTGGCTTCCTTGCTTTCTCGACAGTGGAGCACTTCTACATTTGCACCGGGATCCACTTCATTAGATTCATCTGATCAGACCTTGATCCCCCATATCTCCACTGTATTTCAGTTGATCTCAGATCAGTCTATTCGGATTCAGCAGCTCGAGGACAGCATTTGGAGACTGACTGGGAGAGTTCTTGACTTGCAGGGGCAAGTCTTAGCTTTGGCCCATCCTCAACCACAGGAGAGCTCTATTGAGGTCACAGACCTTACTGCAGAGGCTGGCAGGTTTAGAGGTGCATTGGAGGGTGGTTATGAGTTATTGAGGAGAGAGATCAGAGGCTCGAGTGAGCATGCATCTACTCAGTTCACTATTCTGCTTCAGTCTGTTTCGAGAGCACTGAACATTCTTGATTCCATTAGACTCACTCTTTCAGTCCAGTCTTTGGCCTCTCAACGTTCTCAGCCTCCTAGTTCATCTCGCTCACCTGCTCGTGCCAGCACCTCCACTCATGGCAGAGGCAGACGGGGTAGAGGACATGCTCTTGGTCGAGATCCCTCATCTCCTCACCCTATCTCTGATGACTCCGATCCATCTAGTCATGAGCTTTACTAGGTCCTAGGTGTTAGTCTCTTATTCTTTCTAGGATCTGTATTTTGGGCCATGTAATGATATTAGCTAGCTGACTTTTATGATATGAAATATGTATTGAAACAACTATATTTTTAATCATCTTTTAATTATATATCTACTCTTTGTAATGGTGTCTATCATCTCTTGGTTATATATCTTCTCTTTGTTGATAATTCATATCTATGGTAATCTATGGCATATTTTGGTTAATGATTGCTGTATTCAGGGGGAGCAAACATTAATGATTAGCACAAGAAGTTTGAAGAAACACTAAAGAGAAAACGTATTCAGAAAAAGAGGGGGAGTTAACAATGTTTGATGATGTCAAAAAGGGGGAGAAATTAAAGAAATTAAAGAAAAAGAAACATATCAAAAGCAAAATTATAAATTATTAAAAGACTTGAAAATAAAATGAATGAATTGGGAAGAAATTAAAGAACAATATCAAAAGCAAAATTATTAAACATGCTCAAAAATACAATGAGTAAATTGCTAAGTACAATGCAAATGAGCAACCTTTAACATTACTCCTTAAACATGCTCTGATATGCTTTAAAATTTAACTTGCTCTGATACATCTTAAATTTGACATGCTCTGATATACTTTACAATTAATTCTTAAACATGCATTGGTACACTTAATTATTTTTGCTCTGATACTAAAACTAAATAATCAAATGAGAATGAGCAAATTTTAAGATACAACTTGCTCTGATAACAAAAATAAATTTTCTACTCTAACACCAAAATCACATAATCCAATGAGCAGATCTTCAAATCTTTAAGCAAATGGGCAAACTATTTATGCATATGACCATTTGTATCACATGCCAAAAGAATCAATCTTCTTTTCAAGCAAATGCTCTTATAATGCATCCTTTTGAAATTCATGATTCACATAGTTACTTTTGTTCAAGTGTTTTGTCATCATCAAAAAGGGAGAGATTGTTGCTCCTTAGATTGATTTTGATGATTATAAAGCAGTTGAAGGGGTACCAATAATTTTCATTTGAAAAAGTCTTTTTGCTCTTCAGGGGCAAAATCATAATTTTATTAAAATCCTGATTTGATAGTATCAAATGATAGAACAAAAGATTTATGATCTATTGACGAAAATTTTATTATTTTTGGACTTGTATTTTGAAAGTTATGCATGTTTGAAATCCATGAGTCGACCCATGAGTCAGCTCATGGCACAATGAGCTGTTTGGCATGCAAAATTTTTGGCTTGGCACAACCTGTGAGTCGACCCATGAGTCGACCCTCAAGGCATGAGTCGATCCATGAGTCGACCTCTGTAGTTTTAGGCCAAAAATTATAGAACCCTGTTTTCTGGTTTCTTCAACAGAGGTCGACTCATGAGTCAACCCCTGAGGCATGAGTCGACTCATGAGTCGACCCCTGTGATGGATTTTTCTGCAACGGCTAGTTTTTAACCCGTTTTAAGTGCTTTTAATGCTCATTTAATGTGGTCTAACGGCTCTTTTTCAACCTAAAATATTTTTCTCTATTTCTTAAAGCTATAAAAGGATTCAAAAGGTGGGAAACAAGCAAGAGATAAGAAGAGATTGAAAGAGAAAAAGAAGAGCATTCAAGAGCATTCAAAAGAGAGAATTTGAAAAAGGGTTTTTCGAGCCAACTTTTCAGCCCTAATCAAGAGCTCATTTAAAGCCTTCAAGAAGCCATCAATCCAAGCTTACCAACTCCTCAAGCGCTCAATCAATTCTCCATCCACCTTGAGGAAATCCAAAAAGGGGCTTCTTCTCTTGAGTAAAGTGTATTTAAATTTATATTCGCTCATTAAAGGAGCTTTTCTTGTACTTATTTTGCTATAAATTATTTTACTCAGTTTGAGTGATTGTTTTTATTTTGGAGGGGTTCCAAAACAAGAGAAGGTTGATCCGAACCTAGAATCGGAGTGTATTGGGTTGGCTTGTACCCGGAAAACAAGTGGACTAGCTTGGGATAGCCAGTGTCGGAGTTTCCGACATTTGTATTCAGGTTGAATACAAGTTTAGTGGATTGAATTCCCAAGTAGGAGCTTGGGGATGGATGTAGGTGCAAGATTGGCACTGAACCACTATAAATCCTTTTGTTTGTGGTGTGCATAATTGCTTCTCTTTAACTCTTCATTATTTCCTTGCATTCTTGCTTTTGGCAATTAATCTTGAATTAAAGTTATTCTCCTCATTCATTTAGCTATTGACAAATATTTTTCATAAGTCATTAGTTAAGTTCAAAATTTTTAGAAACCCAATTCACCCCCCCCCTCTTGGGTTGCATAGCTGGGCAACGGCTCTCTACTGTCTTGAGCATATTTAACAGCTCAGGCAAGGAAGAATTTAATTTGTTCATGTGATAGTTCATGACAAACTAAAAAAATAATTCTGGAAGTGATTGCAGGATTAGATCCTGACTCAACTCTCCATCCATAACAAAATCTAATTGACCTAATCGAGTGATCAGGTCAATAACCATCAAAACATGGTTTTGTACGGATGACCCCTCTATCATTCTGGCATGGAATAACTACTTAGATATCTCATATCTAGCAGTCCTACTCTGTTCTCCATAAAGCTCTTTTAAATTGAGCAATATGGAATGATTGTCCATGCTATCATGCTGCCTCTGTAACTCATTTGTCATAGAGGCAAGTATGATACACTTGACAGTTAAAGAATCATTTTGCCACATCCTATATTTGGCTTTTTCTTCCTCTGTGGCATCTTCCCCAACTGGCTCAATATCAGGGGTATCGAGGATGTAAGAAAGCTTCTCTTGACTAAGTACTATTTTAAGATTTCTCAACCAGTCCACATAGTTGGTACCAGTCAATTTATTTGTATCAAAAATGAAGCGAAGTGAAAGTGAAGAAGCCATTAATCTACATAATAAAGAACATTACATAAGCGAACAACTTAAGATGATATACATAATTAAATTAGGACTTTAATTTTATTATGTCTCTCACTATTTTATCAGACATTATAACCCTCTAGTATGATGTTCGAGAAAACCCTGATTGATTTTCTTAGTGGGATCGAGACCCTAATTCCTTATAAAAGATCTTGTGGTTGCACAACAAACCTTTTATAAGTTTAAAGGTAGGAAACTCTTTCCAATTACATCTCATGCAATTCTCAAAAAATCTTGGCCTCTAAAATATTAATAGCCTTGTGTTTACACAACAAACCATAATATTTTAGTTAAGTAAGACCCTTCATTTAATACAGTCAAAATAGAATATAAATGCTTTTGTGGTTACACAACAAAGCATTATACTCAAAAATTGCTGTAAGCATCTCGATGCATCAGAACAATATTATGTCAGTTTCCATAATTGGTCTTGTGGTTATACAACAAACCTAATATGGTTCGTGACATAATAATATCCTAGCATGAAGGAAGGCCATAATGTAGTGAATATAACACCGAGCATCCCAGCCAAGAATTAAATTAATCTAATTAGCCAAGTAAGTGGGAGAGAGGTGGGGGTCCCCCCGTTGCTTTCCTTAGATACCAATAAATTTGGTCAGGTAAGATAACAGAACCAATTAGAAACCATGTTCTCTTTACCAATCATGAACCACTTTTCTAGACACCGATTGATCAATTAGACATCGTAGACTGGTTCTGCTATTGGTTAATTACACTACAACTTAATATCATTTTACAGAGGCTTTTCAAGTCTCAATGCACATTTAATTTCTATATCATACTAAATACATGAATAAAAAAATTAGCATCATAATGAACACAATTCAATATGACAGAGTGACATTTCATAATTATATACATCATAATTTAATTATGAAATAATGAATATGATCTCATCATATTAATATCATATTAAAACATAAATAATGATCATATCATATTTATAATATTGCCATTAAATCATTAACATATCATCATATGATTTAATTCTAACAAGGTTGCTCTGATACCACTGAAAGATTTTGTGACAATGGTGGAAGCATGGATTTCAAAGCAATTATTATGAAATCATAAAAACCAAAACCTAACTCCAAGATCACCTTATCAAAAATTAAACCATATAATATGTATTAATATCAAAATAAAAGATATAGAAACATACCTCTTATTGCTAGACCCTAATTTGTGCTTAGCTGTCGGTAGCAATCCGTCTGGGTTTCCACCAGGTGCCCACGTGTTCACCCTCCAACGTTGATCCACACAGGAACTTGATCAACCCACTAGCACCTATTTAAATATTTCTATAATTAAATTCTAATTTATCAAAATTTAAATGCAATTTGGGCAGAACCTCCTTTCTTGGCTTTGCTGTCACACTGTTGGACCTTTTCTTGCCTTCCTTTCTTGCTCCTTGTCTACTTAATTTTTATTCCAATTCTCTAAGCCTTTTGGAAGACTTCTTATCCTTTATCAGGACCTTATCTAGGCTAGAGAGAAAGAATAAAGAAAATTGGATAAGAAAAGCCTCTTGTAAGAAAGAAGGAAGAATTCTGAATGCACGAAGACTCCTCGGCGTGCACCCCTATTTATATTGCACGTAGGGGTGCAAACCAAAACATCTCACACCCACTCACACTTTATCTCATGCCCCCTTTCTATTTCTCACACCCCATAAATTGTAAAATGCCATGTGTACATCAAAGTTGGGTTGAAGAGGAGCCTTATTTCAGAAGGACTCTTCGATCTTAACTTACGGTGTTCACATGAGAAGTCACAAAGCTTCTCTTATTGGCGCCATCAACCCTTGCCTTTGGATCTGAAAGAAATCCCATCCAATGGCCAAGATAGAGGGTGCCAACTTCAGGAAGGGCGCAAGAGATTAAGGGGCGTGGATAAGTTAAAACTTATCTCCCCATTTGAAATTTCCAAGGGGCGCTTCCAAGAGGTGGCGCATGGATTTAATCCTTATCTCTTCTCCTAATTTTTTTATGATGAGTTTAATACTCAGAAGGACTCTTAAGCACCTCCTAAGACATCTAAAAATCATTCATACAATAAAAGTCACGGAGAAAAATAGGAAAGACCAAGTTAAGGGGCGCCATCTCCCATCCATGCGCCATGTGACACATGCGCATGGATTTAATCCTTATCTACTTCTCCTAATTTTTCTACGAGGAGTTTAATACTCAGAAGGACTCTTAGGTTCCTCCTAAAACATCTAAAAATTATTTGTAGAATAAAAACTATGGAGAAAAAATAGATAAGACCAAATTTAAGGTGGTGCCAACTCTATCCATGCGCCATGTGGCTCATGTGCATGGATTTAAATCCACACGCCAAGAGAGAGACTCTTAGGCATGTGGTTCCCTAGTTTTTGGCACCCAACAACAAGCCCAATTAAAACACTTCAAACCCATTTTAAGACCAAATCCAATTTGGCTTAAATTGGTTCTAAATTAGCCCAAATTAGAACCCGATTCGAATTCGATTCGAATCTAAATGCTAGGGTTTGCAACATGTGCTAGCATGTTCAACTTGCAAACATGGTTTAATCAAATTAAACCCATGATCAATTTCTTTTGTGTGTGACCCATTGGGTTCCACATCTAGCCAGCTGTGAGTCCAGGTGCAATTTAAACTAATTTGGTTAGAACACAATCTAGCTGATTTAGGTCAAATCAAGCTGAACCGTTTTGATCAATCAGAACAGCTTTTAATTAATGATCAAATTAAACTCTTTAATTCAATCAAACTCACAAGATATGATTGACGTCTAGCAACATATCATGTCTATCTAAAAGATATAAAATTTTGATAGAAATACCAAAAATACCCTTTAGTGGAAAATTATCGTGCAACTTGATCTTACGATCATCCTGCATCCCGAATATAAGTTTGGGTATGAAAAAATATCAAACCCAATTTTATATTCACATTTCTCTCGATCAAATAATAATGATTCAATTTATGAAACATTAAAAACTATTTCTAATTTTTTATAATGCTCTGATCAAAGTCTTCCCGAATCATTATTTGATTGAAGCAGATAGGATGCGATCTCCTCTTACTAAGAGTGATCGTTTCCATATTGACCTACTCACAACCTTCATAAGCAATCCATCATATCCAGAACACCCCGTACATGATTAAATCATGAATGAGTATGATCCAAAATATGGATTCATGCTTATAAGGTTCTATGGCAGTCTCAGGTCAAAAGATTTAGATGCACAATTCCCACTATAAAAAAAATCTGTTGACATGTAGATAAGACTCCATCAGATGTTCTTTAATTGGATCAATTTAGTGAATTCATTCTCTAATGAACACTTACATCCTTATATTAGTGTCATACACAAGTAATTGTGAGATCAATTACCCTCTTAACTGAGCATACACAGGATGTACCCTCTTACCGAAAATATTGATCCCCTACTTAATGTTCCATCGACTAGGAATATTTAAAATTAGGGTTTTAAGATTTTAGGTCTCACTGGTATGATCGCAATCATAACCCTAAAACCATAGCCCTAATTTATGGGGTTCATCATAATAAAAAATAAGATGCAGCATATGATGAACAAAATGCCTTTATTTATTTAAAACATCAGTACATGAGTTGTCAGGAGACAAAAAGAATATCCTTCAATTTATTCATTTTGATTGGCTTATAGGGCATATTCCTTTCAACTTGTTTATCCTGTTCTTGTTTATATGACCTAGCCTACAGTGCCATAATAGATATCTGATACACTATCTAATCTAGGGTGCTTGCCTGTAGAATAGACTACGTTAACAGGTTGTGATGACATATATACATTATTGTTCAAATATCCACAAAAAATTATAACACCATTCATAATGATATTATAAACTTGTTTCTTTATTGAAATTTTATAATCATTTTTAGCCAGAAGGCCTATAGAAATAATAATTAAAAAGAAATTGGGACAGAAATGATAATTATTAAGAACAACGGTATGGGACTCAAATACAAGTTTCAAGATTCCTAATGCTAGAATGGAACTGGTCTTCCATCTCCAACATTCAGAAACCTCTCATCTTGCTCGAATCTCCTACAGACCTGCAACCCCTGCAATGAATTACAAATATGGTATGGGCTACCGGTATCCAATACCCATCAGTTATATCATAAATAGAGAAATTGCAAGGAGTTATCATATAAATACCTTGCCCAGCAACAGCTTGCTTCTTTCTCTACCTGTTCGGGTCTAGGGAGGCAATGTACTGAGAACAGTTCCTCTTCCAGTGCCTCCACTTCTTACAAAAAAGCATTCAGTTTGACTCTTATCTGGCTTGATCTTTCTGGTCTGGCACTGCACTGATGTCCCAGCCTGAACTTGCACCTTCTTCTTGTTCTTCTTTCCTTTCTTAAAGGATCGAGAACCAGAAGACAACCTCCCACAAAATTCACCGACTTATTGTGGAGTTGGTAATCCTTCTCAAAGTTCTGAAGCAACCCCAATAACCCGTGGTAGTTTACTTCAGGCTTTGTCATTATATAATGAGTGAGGAATGGGAGATAAGACTTGGGCAGCGAGTTCAGTATTGCATCTTTCCCAAGTTGCTCATACAAAAGAAAGCCGAGTTTGCTCAAATGCTCCATCAACTCTATCATGTACAATACATGATCAGTGACAGAGGCACCATCCTACATTTTGGCGTTGAAGATGGCACAACTAGTCTTGTGCCTCTCCACATCATCGGGTGTGCCAAAAACATCCTCCAACACTTGAAGCATGTCCTTTGGCTAAGCCATCTCAAATCTATGATTGAACTCGTTGCTCATGA
Organism: Elaeis guineensis; assembly: GCF_000442705.2. Classification (NCBI taxonomy): domain Eukaryota; kingdom Viridiplantae; phylum Streptophyta; class Magnoliopsida; order Arecales; family Arecaceae; genus Elaeis; species Elaeis guineensis. The sequence continues at coordinate 63,358,729 of NC_026003.2, forward strand.
TAGCTAGCATAATACAGCGCACCGTGGTCTGATCACTGAGCCACTTCTGGTAAGTATCTCTGACTGTTCCACGTGCATTGGTAGCTGGCTCCACAGGTGCAGGATCCATTCATACTCCAGGATTATCTTCAACTTTCGGTACCAGCTATCAAAGTTGGGTCTTACCAAATTTTCATTGTCCAATAATGATCAGAGCGATAGCGAAGTTGCCATATCTGCACAAAGAAAATCATAACCTAATTAATAATTGATTCATTAAACCTAAAGATTTAGACTTTAATAAAAGATTTTTCTCATTATTTTATTTGAATCGGTAGCCTCTACCTCCAATTCGAGGAATTATCCTAATTCCTTAGTGGCTACTAGAATCCACTTAGACTGCACACAAGCCCAATTTTGGTTAGCCAACCCATGTATATCTAAGGGTAGTTTCATAACCAATTATTTCTCTAAATAATTTTTAATAATTTTAATTTTGCCCCAGTCCCTAATCAGTAGGCTTTGGCCTCTATTGAAAAGGTCTGGTTAGGTCCAACCATTAACATGACCATACTTGACCCATCTAGCCAATGAATGATTAGGCCCAACTTTGGTTGGCTAACCTAACCACCATTTAGAAGATGCAGTCAAGAAATCATATTATGAATGATAATTCCATCAGCTGATAATCACCAGGTCTTTGGGCCTCTAATGATTATCCAACTGATGGACCCATTATCATCCACTTAATGGGAGGCTATGATCTAGTTATCACCATAATATTTTATTTTAAGGACCAAATAATTTTAGAGGATTTAATTGATTTAAAGGAGGAGGTCAAATGAACCAGCTTATCATGATCTTCCCACTGGCTTCACCAAGTCAGCTTAAAGGAGACCATTAAAAGGGCTGGTCCAGGAGCACCTAAGTCAGTCGCACTGATTTACCTAGCTGACATGGGTTAGCTCGAATAGTCAAGTGATCAGATCAAAATATAATTTCATCAAGAAGCCAGGTAAGTTCGATCGGTGGGAGAGTCTGCCAAAGCTTGCCTTAGACACCATCAGAAATGGTCAGATAAGTGGGCTCCCAATTAAAAATCATCGGTCTGATTTACCTTAGACATCAACTGGTTTAATTTATTTCAATTAGATCAACCTAACAGTTCTGCTAGACCACTTAGCCAAGAATCAAATCCATTTGGTTCTTGTTAAAGACATGGACTTGACCAACTACAACTATTGTAATTGATCTAGAGAATCCTTGACCTAATCTAAGACAACAATTGATTAGATTTAGTCAATTCTCTAGTTAAGTCCATCTTTAATCTAACCTTAGGTCTAACCCAATTAATGGACCTAATTCTTACTCCCATTAACCCAATGTGTTATGGTTTGTGTCTTAAGTTCTTCAATTCATAATCGTAGAACCTAATCAAACAACTTAATTCTCAATTAAGTTTTGGGCTGAGGGTTGGGGTTCGGTTTTTTAAAAATAATTTTTATGTTTGTAAAATATTTTTACAACATGGTTCTACCAACCAAGTTGCATGTTTGATTCATAATCAAAATGCAAGTGAAATAAGCATGAAACTACTTTAGATCTAATCTAAATAGGTTCATGTAATTGAAATAATTTCAACTCTAAACTGCGTAAATTTTTCAGACAAATATATGATGGTTCTTTACGTGAAAATTATTAATAAAGAGATTTTATTTTAGATTTAAATATTTTTTAAATCTAATAAATCATAAATTTAATCTAGATCATATCTAACAAATTTATAATTAAAGATAGATCTACATGAACTAGGACAACCTTTGCACTGTAAGGGGTAAACCTTACAGCAGGACAACCTACAGTTCGTGATTGATCTAAAAATTTTAATTTTAGATTTAACAATTAGATTATACATTAGATCTAATCTAAAAAATAATCTAAGCATGTATAAATAATCATGTAATAAATAATTTAGGCTCTTATACCAATTGAAGGAACCAGATCTTGGGTTTCAGGGTTAAATCTTGAAACCTTTTCAAGATCAGGCAGTGAAAGACTAAAATAATTTAAAATTTATCTTATAAAATTAGAGAATCTCTAGATCTAAAATTTTATTACATGATTATTATATAGCATTAAATCAAAAATTAAAATATAAAGAGCAAGAACTACATGTTGATTATATCAACATGTTTCTATACTACATCTAATGTATGTAAAATATAATAAATCAAATCTATTACCTTGCAAGTTAGACATTCTAACTTGGCTGATTTGGGCTTAAGGATGATATTGTGAGCTGCACATGCATTCAGCTTCTAGGAGTCATCCACATGAGCCCACGAATCACAATCAGAAGTCTTGATCCAGGAAATCAGCACATATGCTAGTACTGTGCTGATCCTTCTTTTAGGGTCGATCTGTTGGGAATAGTGTCCCAAAGTCAATCGTTAGTCTATTGACGGTTGTGCCCATTTTTGTATATATACATGAACTATAAATTAATAAAAATTATTTTGACATTTTTCATCACAAAATATTTCATCTTCTAATGAACTCCTATGTTGTGGTGAAGTTCTTAGGACTATTTAGACTCGACAAAGGAGGATTTGTCATTTAGTCCTTAAATCTGTTCGCGACCAAATGATACGTTGTTGTCAAGGATGACAATATTTATCAAGCATAGGTCGTTGTGTGCCATATAGGTTGGTTGTCTCTTAACCAATGAGTGTGGCATACAGGTGAGATATAAGGGTACATCTACACTGAACGTGACCGACTCCAGAGCTATTTCTGCTATCAAGATTTGCTCTGATGAAATATGGGCATAAATGTCCCTCCGACTTGAGATCGCCATAGTGATTTGCAAGCAACTCACTGTACTTAGGCATTGGACTATCTGAATTTTTAATTCAGTGACGGAAGGCTGCTGGGTGTAGTCAAGTACTTGACTTGTCGGTGCGTGTGTCAAGATGGGATTGACCACTCCAGTTTAGGAGCTGTGCACAGTCATGTTTCAATTTAGCAAAACCTTGGCCAGGGCAGTCTTTGTGAGGAGTTACAGGACTGTTTGAGTTGAGCACGATTCGGATGATCTAATCAGGGTTGACAGTTTAACCCTGAGTTATCCTAAACACAGAGGTCAAAAGGATAAATTATACAGTAACCATATTCACGTAGGTTCTGAGTGTTGCAATTGCGACCATTCGACCTATCCGATCGTCGGATACCATTGCTAGATGGTCACTTCGATTAGTACAGAAATTGATTCCTATGCTACCGGCTTAGGTTCGAACCTGCGGGGTCACACACATTAGAAGTTTCTATCTGATCTGATAGCTGATGAAGAGTTCTTCATATCTGAGATTCTGTGATCGAGAATCAAGATTCTCTGATCATGAATTCCACACATTTTGGGTACCTGGGTCAAGAGTCCCACTGGTTTAGGACTCTTCGATCAGGGTTACATATCGATGAATTCTGATGCCCGATTACCCATCGAATTTGGACTCAATATTTATGAGAAGTTTAATTAGTGATTTGATCACTAATTAACTCAATTTGATTGAGTAACTAATTTTGGATCAAGTCCAATTGAATTGGATTCAGTTGGGTTTGACCCGATTAGGTTAAGAGTTGACCTAATCGTCGGGATGGTTTGGTCCCTGATATGATCAGGAGTTGAACTTAATCAATTTCTAATTTGATTAAGATTTTATTGAGCCTAATTAAGCCTAATTAAGTTGGGTTTAAATTAGTCTAATTGGGTCTAACTTATTTGGTTCAATTAGGTTGGTTTAAATAATGAAACCACCTTGACCCATTCTCCCTGCACCACCTCACTTCCACTGCGCCCTTTTGAATTCACGAGAAGAAAGTTCTCATGAATTTTTTCTCATGCAAAGCCCTCCTCATGCCCTACTTTAATGCACCATATGAGTGGATAAGGATGATTGGTTGGCCATTTAAATTCAAAACAAAGTTTGAATTTGAATGAGCAACCAATCTTAGCGCCTTGACCTTATCCTCTTTTAACACCCCATTTATTATATGAGAAAATATTTCTCATGAAATCACTCATGCACAAATTAAGCCATGCCCTCCTCTTCTCATGCCCATAGTGGATAGAGATAAATTAGTTTCTATTTGAATTCAAATGTGCAATTACTCATCTTTATCCTCTCACGTGGATAAGACGTTTGACATTGTTTTAAAAGGAGGAGAAGAGTGGGGCGTGTGCAAGAAAATTTTTGGTGAGAAAATCTAGGCATGAGAAATCCTTGTGTGCAAGGTGAAGGTCTATATCCTTCCGAGAGAAAAAGAAAGAAAAAAAGAAAAAGTGTGCGCAGGGTTTCAGTGAGTTCTTCAGGGTTTCAGCCTGGAGTTCGGGAAGTGAGAAGGTGAGCTACGAGTGTCATGAGCCCACCAAATTTTAAGAAGATCTTCAATATCCTCTCAAGCATATCTACTGATGATCTGGAGCATCCAAAGAATCAGCAAACATCGATCGAAGGAGTTCGATCAGCATCGGCCATCGAAAGGGCTCTACAATGAGCTAGACTCGTGAGGAGTCGATCAGACCGGAAGCTTCATATGGATGATCCACAGAGGCCAGACATACTGTGTGGCTACATCATGATGATCAGACTCTTTCGATGGTGATCAGATTGTGACGATCTACTACTCACATAAAGGTATTATGTTCTGAACATATTACAGTAAAGTGTTTACTGTTCAAATTTGAATTTTAAATTTAAATGCATGCATACTATATATCATATTTAGATCCTAGTGTAGGATAAATTTTTATTAATTAATTAGATTAATTAATAATTTCTACTGTAAAATAGTGATTTTGAAAAAGTTTTAAAATTACCATTTTACCCCTGCACTGATTTTCTCCGTAATTGGTATCAGAGCGGGTTCTTAGATATGATATATATATTTGCATGCATAGATTAAGTTATAATCTAAATGTTTAAATTTGAAATTTAAAATTTAAAATTTGAATTTTGAAAGTTGTTCGAAATTCAAAATTCAAAAATTTGAAATTCAAAATTTAAAATTTGAATTTTAAAATTTGAAATTCAAAATTCAAAAATTTAAATTCAAAATTTTGAAATTTGAAATTTAAAATTTGGTTGAAATTTTAAATTTAAAATTCAAAATTTAAAATTTAAAATTTGAAATTCAAAATTTTGAAATTTAAAATTTGAAATTTGTTTAAAATTTGAAATTCAAAATTTAAAATTTAAATTTTGAAATTGGTATATTTAGATATATTGATCCAAGTAGCAAGTAATCGAATTGGGTTGGTTGCCATGGCCGTCCAGTCATAGGAGAAAAGTAGGGTTTAAAAGCCCTCTCTTCCCATTCGATGGGGTCTCCTATGGTGGTAGGGGTGCCGATGTAATTATATCCCATACAGATGAAGTAGCGAAAGGAATATTCATGATTTATTTTGATTGAGTTATTTTCTGTTATGTAATTAGCAATAGGATTTCTATTTATGAAATGTGCTGATCTATTTGTGTAATGAGTCAACATATTTGGTGAACAGAAAATAAAACTTTTCAAATTTGAAAATTATTTTCAAAATGCCAAACCCTGACCCATCAGTCCAAATACTTAATTAAAAGAATTAAGTGTTGTCTAGTAGGTCTAAAATTGTGAATGATCTAAGATAATTGCATAAACTTGTGGGTCAATGGGTTAGATGGATTAGGTCCATAATTGGGTTAGACCTAAGGTTAGCTTAAAGAAATGGACTAAATTAGAGTAATTGGTCAAATCTAATCAAAAATTGAATTAGATTAGGTCAAGGATACTCTAGACTCAACTCCAATAGTTGTAGTTGAATGGGTCCATATCTTTAACTAGACCAAGATGGACTTAATTCATGGCTACGCGGTAGAACCCTATTTACTAAGTTGATCAAATTAAAACTAATGAATCGGTTAGTGTCTAAGGTAAGTTTGGCAGTTTGACCAGTGGTTTTTAAGCGGGAGCTACTCGCAGTGATTCGATCTCTGACGAGTTAATGACTTATCCCCACCACTGATCTCACTTACTTGGCCAACCTGGTGAATTAGGTTTTGATTAGATCACTTGGTGATTAGGGCTCACCCATATCATTAGGTAAATCAGTTTGACTGATTTAGGTGCTCCTAATGCCAGCTTTAAGTAAATCCTTTTTAATCTGACTTGGTGAAGTCAGTGGGAGGATTGAAATTAGCTGGATATTTTCTTCTCATCTATTCTTTAATAAAATCTTCAAAAAAATTATTAGGTCCTAAAAATGATTAAGTTATATTGATAACTAAGTTATAGCCTCCTATTAAGTGAGTGATAATGAGTCCATTAGTTTAATAATTATTGGAGGCCCAAAGGCCTGGTGCTTATTGACTAATGAAATTATCATTCATAGTATGATAATTTAGTTTGAGTCTTTCTAATGGTGGTTAGGTTGGCCGACCAAAGTCGAGCTTGATCACTTATTGATCCGATTCACCAAATCAAATCATGTTAATGGTTGGACCTAACCAATTTTTTCAGTGGAGCCAAAGCCTACTGATTAGGTTCTGGGGCAAAATTAATTACTAGAAGTTGTTTAGAGAAATAACTGGTTATGAACCTACCCATAGATGCACATGGGTTGACCAACCAAAGTTGGGCTCGTGTGTAGTCTATGTGGATTCTAGTACCCACTAAGGAATTAAAGTAATTCCTCGAATTGGAGGTTGAGGCTACCAATTCGTAAAAATACTGGGAGAAACTTTAGACTAAAGTCCAAGTCCTTAGTATTAATAATTTATGTACTAATATAGGTCTGGTTTTCTTTTATGTAGCTATGGCCACTACCCTGTCGCTCCGTCATTATTAGATAATGACAAGCTCATGGGACCTAATTTCGATAGCTGGTATCGAAAATTAAAAATCATCCTTGAGCATGAGCGATCCTTTATGTAGTAACGGATCCGACACATGAGGAGCCAGCACTAAATGCTAAAGGGACGGTCTGAGACACTTACCAGAAGTGGATCAACGACCGCACCAACGTCCGATCATAATGCTGGCGGCAATGAATGATGAGTTCAGTCGCAGGTTCGAGAACGCCCAGCCACAGGAGATGCTTCAAATATTGAACGACTCTTTTGGCAGGCCTGACGATGTTGAAAGGCACAAAACTAGTTGTGCCATTTTCAATGCTCGGATGAGGGATGGAGCCTCAGTCACTGATCATGTACTGTACATGATCGAAATGATTGAACGCCTAAGTAAACTGGGTTTTTCTCTGCATGAGCAGCTCGGTAAGGATGCGATCCTTAATTCTCTACCCAAGTCCTTCCTTCCCTTTCTTACTCATTTTCGAATGACAAAGCCTGCAGTGAACTACCGCGGCTTGTTGGGGTTGCTGCAGAACTTTGAGAAGAATCACCAGCTCCATAAGGAGTCGGTGAATATTGTGGGAGGGTCTTCTTCTGGTCGTCGACCCCTTAAGAAAGGGAAGAAGAACAAGAAGAAGAAGAATAAGAAGGTGCAGCTGCATGCTGGGACGTCTGCACAGAGTCAGACCAAGAAGCGCAAGCCCGACCAGAGCCAGACGGAGTGCTTCTTTTGCAAGAAGCAGGGGCACTGGAAGAGGAACTATCCTCTATACATTGCCTCACTAGACCTGAACAGGCCAAAGAAGAAGCAAGGTACTTATATGATAATACCTTGCAACTTTTCCATTTGTGATACTACTGCCTGGGTATTTGATACCGGAAGCCCTTATCATATTTGCAATTCGATGCAGGGTCTGCAGGTCAGTAGGAGATTTGATGAAGATGAGAGGTTCCTGAACGTTGGAGATGGAAGCAAAGTTCCAGTTCTAGCATTAGGAATCATGAACCTTGTAATCAATTCTCGAAATATAATTTTGAGTGAATGTCACTATTGTCCAAGCTTTTTATTAAATATTATTTTTGTAGGCCTTTTTGCCATGAACGGTTATCAAATTTTAATAAAAAAAAATATTTGCAATATCATTTTGAATGGTGTTACAATATTTATTGGACAACTTTATAATAGAATTTACTTTCTATCACAACCTGTTAATGTGATTCAAATCTTCGGTAAATATCCTAGAATAGATAATATGTCAGAAGTCTACCTTTGGCACTGTAGGCTAGGTCATATCAATAAGAACAAGATAAACAGGTTGGCTCAAGAAAGAATTCTTAAAGTAGGTGATTGTGAATCACTTCCAACCTGTGAGTCCTGTCTTCTTGATAAAATGACCAAGTCACCTTTTACTGAAAAAGGTGAGCAAGCCAGTAAACTCTTGGGTCTTGTTCATTCTGATGTATGTGGACCCATGAGCTCAAGTGCAAGAGGTGGATATTTCTACTTCATAACCTTCACAGACGACCTATCGAGGTATGGGTATGTTATTTAATGAAGTATAAGTCGGAGTCATTTGAAATGTTCAAACTATTCCGAAATGAGGTAAAAAAATAAACTGAAAAGTATATTAAAACTCTTCGATCTGATCGAGGAGGTGAATACCTTTCCAATGAGTTTCTAACATATCTTGGAGAGAATGAGATTCTCTATCAATGGACTCCTCCTAGAACACCACAGCATAATGGTGTATCTGAAAGGAGGAATCGGACCTTGTTGGACATGGTTCGATCTATGATGGAGTTTGCTGGTCTGTCGATCTCCCTCTGGGGATATGCACTTGAATCGGTTTGTTACCTTCTAAATAGAGTTTCAAGTAAGTCTGTAACCAAAACGCCATATGAGATATGGATAGGACGTAAGCCAGTACTCTCGCACCTTAGGGTTTGGGGGTGTCCAGCTTATGTTAAACGTTTAATTACGGACAAGCTAGGATCTAGGTCTGACAAGTATAATTTTATAGGATACCCAAAAGAGATCAAAGGATATTATTTCTACCTGACTGATGAGCAAAAGGTGTTTGTCAGACTTAAGGCAATCTTTTTGGAAAAAGAGTTCCTTGATGAAGGGGCTGTTGCCTCTAAGGTCGAACTTGATGAAGTTCGACAGGTGGAAAAATCGACACAAGTTGCTGAACCTGAACCAGATTTGATTAGATCAGATCCGGAGCCCATTGTTCAAGCACCCTTAAGGCGATCTGGTAGAGTACCACGTCAACCGGATAGATACTATGGTTTCTTGGTCTGAGACGACGATCCTATCGAACTTGATGAAAATGATGAGGATTCGATCACCTACATGGATGCAATGCAGAGACCCGACTCTGAAAAATGGCTAGAGGCCATGAAATCCGAAATGGAGTCCATGAAGGTCAACGATGTGTGGACATTGGTTAACCCATCCGAAGGAGTAAAACCCATAGGGTGTAAGTGGGTCTTCAAGAGGAAGAGGGGCGCAGACGGAAAGGTGGAAACCTATAAAGCCCGTCTGGTTGCCAAGGGATATCGTCAATGTTATGGTGTAGACTATGACGAGACATTTTCTCCTGTGGCAATGCTCAAATCCATTCGGATTATGCTTGCGACAGCCGTCCATCTGGACTATGAAATCTGGCAGATGGATGTGAAGACAGCTTTCCTAAATGGAGAGCTGGACGAAGAGGTGTATATGATACAACCTGAAGGATTCACATCCACAAATGAGTCTAAGGTGTGCAGACTACAGAGGTCCATTTATGGACTTAAGCAGGCATCTCGAAGTTGGAACATACGTTTTGATAGGACGATCAAGACGTATGGCTTCGTTAAAAATAGAGAAGAGTCCTGCATTTATAAGTGGGCTAATGGTCCAGTAGTAGTATTTCTTGTATTGTATGTGGATGACATTCTCTTAATGAGGAATGATATCCCTGCATTACAGGGAATAAAGATTTGGCTGTCGTCACAGTTCTCTATGAAGGATCTGGGAGAAGCTTCCTACATTCTAGGGATGAGGATCTATAGGGATAAATTTAAAAGGTTGCTTGATTTATCCCAGTCTAGCACATAGATACTATGCTGAAGAGGTTCAGCATGGAGAATTCCAAGAAAGGCTATCTACCGATAGGCCATGAAATTTCTCTCTCGAAGAGGGATTGTCTGACAACACCTCAAGAAAGAGAGCGTATGGGTAGGATTCCATATGCTTCGACAGTGGGATCTATCATATATGCCATGACATATACACGACCAGATGTGGCATACTCACTAGGGGTAATGAGTAGATACCAATCTGATCCAGGGGAGAATCACTAGAAGGTTGTTAAAACCATCCTGAGGTATTTAAGAAATACTAAGGACCAGTGGCTTATTTATGGTAAATTAGACTTGAGACTTATAGGATTTACAGACTCTAGTTTTCAATCTGATCATGATGACAGCAAAAGTATGTCGGGATTTATTTTTACCCTTTATGATGGGGCTATCTGCTGGAAGAGTTCCAAGCAGCACACAGTGGCTGATTCAGTTTGCGAGGTGGAGTATGTCACTACATCAGATGCTGCCAAAGAAGCGGTGTGGCTGAGGAAGTTCATCACCGAGCTCGGAGTAGCACCCTCCCTTGTTGGTCTAGTTCTGCTCTACTGTGACAGCTCTGGAGCCATTGCTCAGGCGAAGGAACCGAAGGCACACCAGCGGACGAAGCATATTCTACGCTGCTACCATCTCATTCGAGAAATTATGGATCGAGGTGACATCGACCTTCAGAAGATCGATGGGAAGGAGAACCTGGCTGACCCATTCACTAAAGCCGTTGTGGTGAAGGAGTTCGATGACTACAAGTCGAAGATGGGTATTAGATACTGCACCGATTGGCTTTTGGCCAAGTTGGAGATTGTTGGGAATAGTGTCCCAAAGCCAATCGTCAGTCTGTTGATGGTTGTACTCATTTTTGTATATGTACATGAATTATGAATTAATAAAAATTATTTTGGTATTTTTCATCACAAAATATTTCATCTTCTAATGAACTCCTATGTTGTGGTGAAGTCCTTAGGACTATTTAGACTCGACAAAGGAGGATTTATCGTTTAGTCCTTAAATCTGTTCGCAATCAAATGATACGTTGTTACCAAGGATGACAACGTTTATCAAGCATAGGTCATTGTGTGCCATATAGGTTGGTTGTCCTCTTAACCAATGAGTGTGGAGACACTGGTATGGCATACAGGTGAGATGTAAGGGTACATCTACACTGAACGTGACCGACTCTGGAGCTATTTCTGCTGTCAAGATTTGCTCCAATGGAATATGGGTATAAATGTCCCTCCGACCTGAGACCGCCACGGTGACTTGCAAGCAACTCACTGCACTTAGGCACTGGACCACCTGAATTTCTAATTCAGTGACGGAAGGCTGCTGGGTGTAGTCAAGTACTTGACTTGTCGGTGCATGTGTCAAGATGGGATTGACCACTCCAGTTTAGGAGCTGTGCATAATCGTGTTTCAATTTAGCAAAACCTTGGCTAGGGCAGTCTTTGTAAGGAGTTACAAGACTGTTTGAGTTGAGCACGATTCGGATGATCTAATCAGGGTTGACAGTTTAACTCTAAGTCATCCTAAACATAGAGGTCAAAAGGATGAATTATACAGTAACCATATTCACATAGGTTCTGAGTGTTGTGATTGTGACCATTCGACCTATCCGGTCATCGGGTACCATTGCTAGATGGTCACTTCGATTAGTACAGGAATTGGTTCCTGTGCTACTGGCTTAGGTTCGAACTTGCGGGGTCACACACATTAGAGGTTCTTATCTGATCTGATAGCTGGTGAAGAGTTCTTCATGTCTGGAATTCTGTGATCAAGAATCAGATTCTCTGATCATGAATTCCACACATTTTGGGTACTGGGGTCAAGAGTCCCACTGGTTTAGGACTCTTCGATCAGGGTTACATATCGATGAATTCTGATGCCTGATTACCCATCGAATTTGGACTCAATATTTATGAGAGGTTTAATTAGTGATTTGATCACTAATTAACTCAATTTGATTGAGTAATTAATTTTGGATTAAGTCCAATTGAATTGGATTCAGTTGGGTTTGACCCGATTAGGTTAAGAGTTGACCTAATCGTCGAGATGGTTTGGTCCCTGATATGATCAGGGGTTGTGCTTAATCAATTTTTGATTTGATTAAGATTTTATTGAGCCTAATTAGCCTAATTAAGTTGGGTTTAAATTAGTCTAATTGGGCCTAACTTATTTGGTTCAATTAGGTTGGTTTAAATAATGAAACCACCTTGACCCATTCTCCCTGTGCCACCTCACTTCCACTGCACCCTTTTGAATTCACGAGAAGGAAGTTCTCATGAATTTTTCCTCACGCATAGCCCTCCTCACACCCTACTTTAATGCACCATATGAGTACATAAGGATGATTGGTTGGCCATTCAAATTCAAAACAAAGTTTGAATTTGAATGAGCAACCAATCTTAGCACCTTGACCTTATCCTCTTTTAATGCCCCATTTATTACACGAGAAAATGTTTCTCATAAAATCACTCATGCACAAATTAAGCCATGCCCTCATCTTCTCATGCCCTTAGTGGATAGGGATAAATTGATTTCTATTTGAATTCAAAATTTGATTTGAATTCAAATGTGTAATTACTCATCTTTATCCTCTCACGTGGATAAGACGTTTGACATTGTTTCAAAAGGAGGAGAAGAGTGGGGCGTGTGCAAGAAAATTTTTGGTGAGAAAATCTAGGCGTGAGAAATCTTGTGTGCAAGGTGAAGGTCTATATCCTTCCGAGACAAAAAGAAAGAAAAGAAAGAAAAAATGTGCGCAGGGTTTCAATGAGTTCTTCAGGGTTTCAGCCTGGAGTTCGGAAAGTGAGAAGGTGAGCTACGAGTGTCGTGAGCCCACTAAATTTTAGGAAGATCTTCAACATCCTCTCAAACATGTCTGTTGATGATCTGGAGCATCCAAAAAATTGATAGACATCGATCGAAAGAGTTCGATCAGCATCGACCGTCGAAAGGGCTCTACAACGAGCTAGCACTCGTGAGGAGTCGATCAGACCGGAAGCTTCGTGTGGATGATCTGCAGAGGTCAGACATACTGTGTGACTGTATCATGATAATTAGACTCTCTCGATGGTGATCAGATTGCGGTGATCTACTACCCGCACAAAGATATTGTGTTCTGAACACATTACAGTAAAGTGTTTACTGTTCAAATTCAAATTTCAAATTTAAATGCATGCATGCTATATATCATATTTAGATTTTAGTATAGGATAAATTTTTATTAATTAATTAGATTAATTAATAATTTTCACTGTAAAATAGTGATTTTGAAAAGTTTTAAAATTACCATTTTACCCCTGCACTGATTTTTCCCACACGATCAAATACCTCCTTCTTCTTGATTTGGACTCTTTCAAAGATGAAAAGTAGGAGAAAGAGTTTTAGATATGAGAAACTCTCAGAAAACTCACAGATGGAGGAAGAAAAGAGGTGAACTCAGCAACCCTAGAAGAAGACCCTCTTCTTCTTCTCTTTGCTCTCACCTAGACACCTAGTTTTGTGTCTATTATATCTCCATGCTCTAAAACTCTTTCTCTATGATTTTTACATACCCCAAAGGTCTCTCAATGCTCTATAATTTATAAAAAATTTTCAGAAGAAATTCATCTTAAATAAAGAGATATGAAGAATCCTTTGAAGGAAAAAACCAGCTTTTTTCTTGTAGGATCTTCCAGATCTAATGAGATCTGGGATGGAATATTTCAAAAAAAAATTATCCTATGATATTTCAAATATAAGATCTAATATATCTGATTTTTATTATCTAATATTAAATATAAAATTAAATCTAAAAACATGAGGAATAGAGAAATACCTCTAGGGTAACTAGATTACCCTGTAGATGATCGCAGCAATGCCCGAGATTCTAAAATAGCCACGCAGTCGCCTGGCCTCTACTAGTATCCACTTAAGTAGGATCTAGATCATCTTCTCCTCACAAATCTTTGCTCCAAAAATTAAATCTGGATCTGATCTGGAAGATCTTAAAAAGATCATCTGAAGCTGGAGCAGCAGCTTCTCGATAAATCTCTGCAGCCTTCTAATTAGGAAGCCACCACACCTTAGACAAGCACCAGATGGATGCCCAACCTCTTGGACGTGAAGAGAGGAGGGAGAGGAGTAGAGGGGTTATAAAGAAGTGGAGATAATTCAGGTTTTTGCTGGTTATTGAGCAGAGTCTCTAAACCCTAGGCGTAGATAGGGTTTAAATAGACCCTGCTGTGCCATGCAGTGCCACATCATTCGACCAATCAAAAAATTTCAATTAATTATGAAAAAATTTGATTGATGGAGTGATGTCATTTGATCATATAAATAAGAATCCCCACAATCCCTCCTACTGTTGGTGCCAACACTAGATAAGCACAGTGAGATTGGCGCCCCACAGTCCAAGTTGATCAAGGGATCAGAGTCCTCATCTCATGGGACTCTATCCTTATCCACTTGGGGTGCACGCCATATCTGATTATGGCACCCACTTTGAGGGCTAATTTAGTAGGTGGACACTCCACTAAAACTCTCCAATGACCTCTTGCCAAGTGGCCTTCAGTCCAAGGTCCATGGGTCAATGTGTGACCAATGTCCTAAAACGAAAATGGCAGGTGACAGGAATTAGCAGGTGTTATCTTAAATTTATCTCATGAATTAAGACAAGATTTTTTTGAGCTGGACTAGTTCTAGTCAGACTGAGAAAAATCTTCTCAAGGTTCTCTGGGTGAGTCAAATCACATTTGGCTCAGTCGAGATAGAAAAGATTACACAAGGAGAAAGTTAGGCTCAATCGTGTGCTAGCATGATTTTTTTTAACCTAATTGGATCTAATCCAAATCAATCAAACTGGACTAGCTCAATTGATGACATCCAAACCCTAACTCTTGTTTGTGTGATCCAGTTAGGTTCATTTCTGTATGGTAATGAGACATGTCATGATCTCATCATCGACATCATCGAAACTCCTTTCGATGGATCAGAACTCTTCTGATTCAGACAATTAGAATGATCGATCATCAAGATTATTCTAATTGCTCCCAAAATCCATCAGTGACACCTAGCAGTATATGGTGGCAACCCATCAAAAATGAAGATGAACCTCTCGGTGTAGCTACCTATGTGATTGAGTTCTTCTATCATGAGTCCCGACTGAATTAGGGTTAAGGTGAACTCGTCAAACCCAACATCAGTCATATGAATCAATCGATCGATCCAAGTCTGATGTGAAACCTTAATGAAAAACTCTTTTTCATTATTTTACTCTACCATGGCCATGGGCTTAAGGACTCAATCTTTTGATCATCATAAGACTGTAGGAACCAGATCTAGGGTTTCAGGGTTAGATCTTGAAACCTTTTCAAGATCATACAGCGGAAGACTAAAATAAATCAAAATTTATTTTCTAAAATTAGAAAATTTCTAGATTTAAGATCCTATTACATGATTATTAATAGCATTAAATCAAAAATTAAAATATATATAAATATAGTATGAACTACATGTTGATCATATCAACATGTTTCTATACTAGCTACATCTAATGTATGTATTAAACAATAGATCAGATCTATTACCTTACAAGTTAGATATTCTAACCTTGTTGATCTGGGCTTGAGGATAATGTTGCAAGCCACACATGCATCCGGCCTCTAGGAGTCGTCCACACGAGCCCACGAATCTCGATCAGAAGTCCTGCTTCAGGAAATCAGCACAGTATGCTAGTACTGCGCTGATCCTTCTTTAATGGTTGATCAGGTGCCTCCTTCTTCTTGATTTGGACTCTTCCAAAGATGGAAAGTAAAAGGAGGAGTTTTAGATCTGAGACACTCTCAGGAAACTCAAGATGGAGGGAGGAAAGATATGAAAACAAAAACCCAAGAAGAAGACCCTCTTCTTCTTCACGTTTTTCTCTCTAGACACCCAAACTAGCATCTTTTATATCTCCACGACCCAAAGGTATTTCTCTGATTTTTGGATGGCACAAAGGTCTCTCAAATTTATAATTTCTCATAAAATTTCATGAAGAAACTCATCTTATATAGAGAGATATGATAGAGTCCTTGTCTAGGTCAAACACCTAGTCAAGGCTTATCCAAACATGGCAAGTTAAGGGATGCCCAACTCTTGAGCACCTCCTTCATATTTTCATACATGGATTACTAGAAAAGGATACACAATATATACCCTAAAAGCCACAAAAATTTTAAAAAAAAATTTGGATAAATTCGGTGCAAAATTGAAAGAGTTTTGGATTTCTAAAACTCTATCTCATAGAATTCGAAATCCAAACTTATTCCTTTTAGATTTGATCCAAACCACCTTCCATGTAAGAAAGAAGAGAGAAAACCTTTTGTGAACGTGGGAGAGATCTGAGAGAGGGCTTTTGTCGCACAAAATAAGTGGAGATTGGCGTTGAATAAGAGAGAGGGCGTGGAGAAGGCTTATGTGGCACAAGGTGAAATCCTAGTCTTACTAGGATTCTGTCTTATGACTTGTTTTAATTTGGTTTCCCAAACCAAATCAAATCAAAATTAGATCAACCCAATTAAAATAGTCTTAACCCAATTAAGAACCTAATTTAATCAGATTAAATTAGATTTAAATCTGATTTAATTTTTTAATCAAATTAGAAATTAGATTGACCCAAGTCCTAGTTGAACTAGGACTAGTTTTTCCTTGCACTTGGCTTATCCAATAAACCAATTGGACTTGATCCAATCAAGCCCAAAATAAATCTAATTAAATCATATTTAATTAGACTTAATATCAGCCCATTGGCTTAATCAAATTAAGCCAATTAGCAATCGAATTGCAAATCGATCCTCCTGCAACACTTGCACTGGGTTAAATGTCAATCGTATTGATCATTTAACCCTAGAACGATTCTTAATCGTTGATCAACCATCTGATCGGATCATGAACTCTAATGTGTGTGACCTCATAGGTCCGAACCTAAGCCAGTAGCATAGGAACAAATTCCTATACCAATCAAAGTGACCATCTAGCAATGGTACCCGACGACCGGATAGGTCGAATGTGTAGAACAACATCCTTAGAACCCATGCAGATATAGTTTTCATATAATTCATCCCCTTGACCAAAATGATCATAGGACACCCTAGAGTTTAACTGTCAACTCTGATCAGGTTGTCCACATTGTATTTCAAAATATCAAATCCATCTGATGGATTACCCTGGCCGAGGTTTTACTAAATTGAAATATAGCGACTCATTCTTCTCCAACTCTTGGAGTGGTCAATCCCATCTCGATCACACTCTGACTTCGCAAGTACTTGACTGTGCCCAGAAGCCTTCCGTCCTATTAGAAATTCAGTTAGTCCAGTACCAAAGCACAGTGAGTTGCTTGCAAGTCACTGAGGCGATCTCAAGTCTAAGGGACACTTATACCTATATCCCATCAGAGACATTCTCGACAGCAGAATGCTCTGGAGTTGGTCACGTTCAATGATGATGTACCCTTACATCTCACCTGTATGCCATACCAGTGTCTCCACACTCCTTGGTTAAGAGGACAACCAACCCATATGGCCTATAGTGACCTATGCTCGATAGAAGCTGTCGCCCTTATTAACAGCTTATCATTTGGTCGTGAACAGTTTTAAGGACTAATCGATAAATCCTCTCTCTTTATCGAACTTAAATAGTCCTAAGGACTTCATCATAACAACGGAGTTCATTAGAAGATGAAAGCTTATGATGAAGATGCCAAATATATTTTATTTATTAACAAATCAATTATAATACTTGGTTGCTCAACCGTCAACAGCTTGATGATTGGCTTTTTGGGACACATTTCCCAACAACTCCCACTTGTCCTAAAGCCACTCGGCACAGTATCTAATACCCATCTTTGACTTGTGGTTGTCGAACTCCTTTATTGCCAGGGCTTTAGTGAAGGGGTCGGTTAGGTTCTCTTTTCCGTCGATCTTCTGAAGGTCGACGTCACCTCGATCCACGATCTCCCAGACCAGGTGGAAGCGGCGCAAGATGTGCTTCATCCACTGATGTGCTTTGGGTTCCTTCGTCTGAGCTATGGCACCAGTGCTGTGGCAATAGAGCAGGATCGGACCATCGAGGGAGGGTGCTACTCCGAGCTCGTTGATGAATTTCCTCAGCCATACAGCTTCCTTCGCGGCATCTGATGCTGCGATATACTCTGCTTCACAAACAGAGTCTGCCACAGTATGCTGCTTGAAACTCTTCCAGCAGATGGCTCCATCATTCAGAGTAAAGATATAACCCGACACGCTCCTGCTGTCATCATGGTCAGATTGAAAGCTAGAGTCTATGAACCCCACAAGTTTCAGATCTGACTTGCCATAAACCAACCATTGGTCCTTAGTATTTCTCAAATACTTAAGGATGGCTTTAAACACTTTCCAGTGATTTCTCCAGGATCAGATTGGTATCTACTCACTACTCCTAGTGAGTATGCCACATCTGGTTTTGTACATATGATGGCGTACATGATAGATCCCACGGCTGAAGCATATGGGACTCTACTCATACGCTCTCTCTCTTCAGGAGTTGTCGGACAATCCTTCTTAGAGAGAGAAATTCCTTGGCCTATCGGTAGATAGCCCTTCTTGGAATTCTCCATGCTGAACCTCTTCAGCACAGTATCTATGTACATGGACTGGGATAACCCAAGCATCCTTTTAGATCTATCCCTATAGATCTTCATCCCTAGGATGTAGGATGCTTCACCCAAGTCCTTCATGGAGAACTATGATGACAACCAAATTTTTATTCTCTGTAGTGCGGGGATGTCATTCCCGATTAAGAAAATATCATCCACGTACAAGACAAGGAATATCACAACTGGACCATTTGCCCATTTATAGATGCAGGGCTCTTCTCCATTCTTAATGAAGCCATACGTTTTGATCACCTTATCAAAATGCATGTTCCAACTCCGAGAAGCTTGCTTCAGTCCATAAATGGATCTCTGAAGCTTGCACACCTTGGACTCATCTGTGGATGTAAACCCTTCATGTTGTATTATATACACCTCTTCAGTCAGCTCTCCATTCAGAAAAGCTATCTTTACATCCATCTGCCAGATCTCATAATCCAGATGGACAGCTATTGCAAGCATTATCCGAATAGATTTGAGCATTGCCACAGGGGAAAACGTCTCGTCATAGTCAATACCATAACGTTGACGATACCCCTTGGCAACCAGATGAGCTTTATAGGTCTCCACCTTTCCGTCTGCGCCCCTCTTCCTTTTGAAGACCCATTTACACCCAATGGGTTTAACCCCTTCAGGTGGGTCAACTAATGTCCATACATCATTGACCTTCATGGACTCCATTTCGAATTTCATGGCTTCAAGCCATTTCTCGGAATCAGGTCTCTGCATAGCATCCATATAGGTGATCGATCCTCATTATTCTCATCAAGTTCGATGGGATCACCATCCCAGACCAAGAAACCGTAGTATCTGTCCGGCTGACGCGGTACTCTATCGGATCGCCTTAATGGTACAGGTATATTGGGCTCTGGATCTGATCTAATCATATCTGACTCAGGTTCAGCTATTGGTGTCGGTCCTTCTACCTGTTGAACTTCATCAAGTTCAACCTTAGAGGCAACGGTTCCTTCACCAAGGAACTCCTTTTCTAAAAAGATTGCCTTAAGGCTGACGAACACCTTTTGTTATCAGCATGGTAGAAAAAATATCCTTTTATCTCTTTGGGGTACCCTATGAATGAGCATTTGTCAGACTTAGGTCCAAGTTTGTTTGTGACTAATCGTTTGACATAGGTCGGGCACCCCCAGACCCTAAGGTGTGAAAGTGCTGGCTTACGTCCCGTCCATATCTCATATGGAGTCTTAATTACAGACTTACTTGGAACCCTATTTAACAGATAACAGGCCGATTCGAGTGCATATCCCCAGAAGGATATCGGCAAGCTAGCAAAACCCATCATGGATCAGACCATGTCTAACAGAGTCCGATTCCTCCTTTCAGACACACCATTATGCTGTGGTGTTCCTGGAGGAGTCCATTGGGAGAGAATCCCATTCTCTCCTAGATATGTGAGAAATTCACTAGAAAGGTACTCTCCTCCTTGATCAGATCGAAGAATTTTAATACTCTTCCCAGTTTGTTTTTCTACTTCACTTCGGAATTGTTTGAACATTTCAAATGAATCCGACTTATGTTTCATCAGATAGACATATCCATATCGGGATAGGTCATCCGTGAAAGTTATGAAGTAGAAATATCCACCTCTAGCACTGGTGCTCATGGGCCCGCATACATCAGTATGTACTAGGCCCAAGAGCTCAATAGCTCTCTCACCTTTTTCAGTAAAAGGTGACTTGGTCATTTTACCAAGAAGACAGGACTCACAGGTTGGAAGTGATTCACAATCACTAACTTCGAGGATTCCCTCATGAGTCAACCTGTTTATTCTGTTCTTATTTATATGACCTAGCCTACAGTGCCATAAGTAGATATCTGACACACTATCTAATCTAGGGTGCTTGCCAGTTGAATAGACTACATTAATAGGTTGTGATAACATATACACACCATTGTTCAAATGTCCACAAAAAGTAGTAACACCATTCTCAATGATATTACAAATTTGTTTCTTTATTGAAATTTCATAATCATTTTTGGCCAGAAGGCCTACAGAAATGACATTTAAAAAGAAATTGGGACAGAAATGACAATCATTAAGAACAACGATATGGGATTCAAATACAAGTTTCAAGATTCCTAATGCTAGAACTGGAACTGGTCTTCCATCTCCAACGTTCAGGAACCTCTCACCTTGCTCGAATCTCCTACTGACCTGCAATCCCTGCAACGAATTGCAAATATGGTAAGGGCTACCGGTATCCAATACCCAGTCAGTTATATCACAAATAGAGAAATTGCAAGGAGTTATCATATAAATACCTTGCCCAGCAACAACTTGCTGCTTTCTCTGCCTGTTCGGGTCTAGGGAGGCAATGTACTGGGGACAGTTCCTCTTCCAGTGCCCCCGCTTCTTGCAAAAGAAGCATTCAGCTTGACTCTTATCGGGTTTGATCTTTTTGGTCTGACACTGCATAGATGTCCCAGCCTGAACTTGCACCTTCTTCACTTTCTTCTTCTTGTTCTTCTTCCCTTTCTTAAAGGGTCGAGAACCAGAAGACGAACCTCCCACTAAGTTCACCGACTCCTTATGAAGTTGGTGATTCTTCTCAAAGTTCTGAAGCAACTCCAGTAACCCGTGGTAGTTCTCTTCAGGCTTTGTCATTCTATAATGAGTGAGGAATGGGAGATAAGACTTGGGCAGCGAGTTCAGTATTGCATCTTTCCCAAGCTACTGATGCAAGGAAAGCCGAGCTTGCTCAATCATTCCATCAGCTCGATCATGTACAATACATGATCAGTGACAGAGGCACCATCCCGTATTTTGGCGTTGAAGATGGCACAACTAGTCTTGTGCCTCTCTACATCATCGGGTGTGTCAAAGGCATCCTCCAACACTTGAAGCATGTCCTTTGGCTGAGCCGTCTCGAATCTGCGACTGAACTCATCGCTCATAGCAGCCAGCATGATACAGCGCACCGTGGTCCGATCACTGAGCCACTTCTAGTAAATGTCTCTGACTGTTCCACGTGCATTGACAGCTGGCTCCTCAGGTGCAGGATCCATTATCACATATAGGATCAGTTTATGCTCTAGGACTATCTTCAACTTTCGATACCAGCTACCGAAGTTGGGTCCCACCAACTTATCATTGTCCAACAATGATCGGAGCGATAGAGAAGTGGCCATATTTGCACAAAGGAGAACCATAACCTAATTAGTAATTGATTCATTAAACCTAAAGATTTGGACTTTAATCAAAAGGTTTCTTCCACTATTTTATTCAAATTGGTAGCCTCTACCTCCAACTCGAGGAATTACCCTAATTTCTTAGCAGGTACTAGAATCCACTTAGACTGCACACAAGCCCAACTTTGGTTGGTCAACCCATGTACATCTAAGGGTAGGTTCATAATAATTATTTCTCTAAATAATTTCTAGTAATTTTAATTTTGCCCCAGAAACCTAATCAGTAGGCTTTGGCCTCCACTGTAAGGATCCGGTTAGGTCCAACCATTAACATGATCATACTTGGTGTATCTAACCAACGAATGATTAAGCCCAACTTTGGTTGGCTCACCTAACCACCATTAGAGAGACACTTCCAAGTCATCATATGATGAGTGATAATTCCATTAGTCAACAATCACCAGGCCTTTGGGTCTGCAATGATTATTGAGTTAATGGACTCATTATCAAACACCTTAATGGGAGGCTATGACTCAGTTATCTCCATAACTTTATCATTTTAAGGACCTAATAATTTTAGAGGATTTAAATAATATAGAGGATGAAGTCAGATGAACCAGCTTATCATGATCCTCCCACTGGCTTCACCAAGTCAGCTTAAGGGAGACCAGGGCTGGTCTAGAAGCACCTAAATCAGTCACACTAATTTACCTGGCTGACATGGGTCAGCTCGAATAGTCAAGTGATCCGATCAAAATATAATTTCACCAAGAGGCCAGGTAAGTTCGATCAGTGGGAGGGTCTGCCAAAGCTTGCCTTAGACACCATCAGAAATGGCCAGGTAAGCGGGCTCCTAATTAAAAACCACCGATCTGGTTTACCTTAGACACCAACTGGTTTAATTAGTTTCGATTAGATCAACCTAACAGTTCATGCTAGACCGCTTAGCCAAGAATCAAGTCCATTTGGTTCTCGTTAAAGACATGGACTTGACCAACTACAACTATTGTAATTGATCTAGAGAATCCTTGACCTAATCTAAGACAACAATTGATTAGATTTAGTCAATTCTCTAATTAAGTCCATCTTTAATCTAACCATAGGTCTAACCAATTAATGGACCTAATTCCCACTAACCCATTAACCCAATGTGTTATGATTTGTGTCTTAGGTTCTTCAATTCACAATCCTAGAACCTAATCAAACAACTTCTTAATTCTTAATTAAGTTTTGGGCTGAGGGTTGGGTTCGGCTTTTCAAAAAATAATTTTCATATTTATAAAATAATTTTACAATATGATTCTACCAACCATATTGCATGTTTGATTCATAATCAAGATGCAAGTGAAATAAACATGAAACTACTTTAGATCTAATCTAAACAGGTTCATGTAATTGAAACAATTTCAACTTTAAACAATTTTTTTGCACAAAAATTATTAACAAAGAGATTTTATTTCAGATTTAAACATCTTTTAAATCTAATAAATCATAAATTTAATCTAATCATATTTAATAAATTTATGATTAAAGATAGATCTACACAAACTAGGACAACCTTTGCACTATAAGGGGTAAACCTTACAGCAGGACAACCTTGCAGTTTGTGATTGATCTAAAATTTTAATTTTAGATTTAATAATCAAATTATAAATTAGATCTAATCTAAAAATAATCTAAGCATGTATAAATAATCATGTAATAAAGAACCTAGGCTCTGATACCAATTGTAGGAACCAGATCTAGGGTTTCAGGGTTAGATCTTGAAACTTTTTCAAGATCATACAGCGGAAGACTAAAATAAATTAAAATTTATTTTTTAAAATCAGAAAATCCCTAGATCTAAGATCCTATTACATGATTATTACATAGCATTAAATCAGAAATTAAAATATATATAAATATAGTATGAACTACATGTTGATCATATCAACATGTTTCTATACTAGCTACATCTAATGTATGTATTAAACAATAGATCAGATCTATTACTTTGCAAGTTAGATGTTCTAACCTTGTTGATCTAGGCTTGAGGATGATGTTACAAGCCGCAAATGCATCCAACCTCTAGGAGTCATCCACACGAGCCCACGAATCTCGATCAGAAGTCCTGCTTCAGAAAATCAGCACAGTATGCTAGTACTGCGCTGATCCTTCTTTGATGGTTGATCAGGTGCCTCCTTCTTCTTGATTTGAACTCTTCCAAAGATGAAAAGTAAAAGGAGGAGTTTTAGATCTGAGACACTCTCAAGAAACTCAAGATGGAGGGAGGAAAGATATGAAAACAAAAACCCAAGAGAAGACCCTCTTCTTCTTCATGTTTTTCTCTCTAGACACCCAAACTTGCATCTTTTATATCTCTATGATCCAAAGGTATTTCTCTCTAATTTTTGGATGGCACAAAGGTCTCTCAAATTTCTAATTTCTCCCAAAATTTCACAAAGAAACTCATCTTATATAGAGAGATATGATAGAGTCCTTGTCTAGGTCAAACACCTAGTCAAGGCTTATCCAAACATGGCAAGTTAAGGGACGCCCAACTCTTGAGCACCTCCTTCATATTTTTGTGCATGGATTACCAGAAAAGGGTGCACAATGTATATCTAAAAGCCATAAAAATTTCAAAAAAAAATTTGGATAAATTCGGTGCAAAATTGAAAGAGTTTTGGATTTCTAAAACTCTATCTCATAGAATTCGAAATCCAAACTTATTCCTTTTAGATTTGATCCAAACCACCTTCCATGTAAGAAAGAAGAGAGGAAACCTTTTGTGAACGTGGGAGAGATCTGAGAGAGGGCTTTTGTCGCACAAAATAAGTGGAGATTGGCATTGAATAAGAGAGAGGGCGTGGAGAAGGCTTATGTGGCACAAGGTGAAATCCTAGTCTTACTAGGATTCTGTCTTATGACTTGTTTTAATTTGATTTTCCAAACAAATCAAATCAAAATTAGATCAACCCAATTAAAATAGGTCTTAACCCAATTAAGAACCTAATTTAATCAGATTAAATTAGATTTAAATCTGATTTAATTTTCTAATCAAATTAGAAATTAGATTGACCCAAGTCCTAATTGAACTAGGACTAGTTTTTCCTTGCACTTGACTTATCCAATAAACCAATTGGACTTGATCCAATCAAGCCCAAAATAAATCTAATTAAATCATATTTAATTAAACTTAATCTCAGCCCATTGGCTTAATCAAATTAATCCAATTAGCAATCGAATTGCTAATCAATCCTCCTACAACACTTGCACTGGGTTAAATGTCAATCGTATTGATCATTTAACCCTAGAACGATTCTTAATCGTTGATCAACCATCTGATTAGATCATGAACTCTAATGTGTGTGACCTCATAGGTCCGAACCTAAGCTGGTAGCATAGGAACAAATTCCTATACCAATCGAAGTGACCATCTAGCAATGGTACCCGACGATCGGATAGGTCGAATGTGTAGAACAACATCCTTAGAACCCATGCGGATATAGTTTTCATATAATTCATCTCCTTGACCAAAATGATCATAGGACACCCCAGAGTTTAACTGTCAACTCTGATCAGGTTGTCCACATTGTATTTCAAAATATCAAATCCATCTGATGGATTACCCTGGCCAAGGTTTTGCTAAATTGAAATACAGCGACTCATTCTTCTCCAACTCTTGGAGTGGTCAATCCCATCTCGATCACACTCTGACTTCGCAAGTACTTGACTGTGCCCAGAAGCCTTCCCTCCCTGAATTAGAAATTCAGTTAGTCCAGTACCAAAGCACAGTGAGTTGCTTGCAAGTCACTGAGGCGATCTCAAGTCTAAGGGACACTTATACCTATATCCCATCAGAGACATTCTCGACAGCAGAATGCTCTGGAATTGGTCACGTTCAATGATGATGTAAACTTACATCTCACTGTATGCCATACCAGTGTCTCCACACTCCTTGGTTAAGAGGACAACCAACCCATATGGCCTACAGCGACCTATGCTCGATAGAAGCTGTCGCCCTTATTAATAGCTTATCATTTGGTCGTAAACAGTTTTAAGAACTAATTGATAAATCTCTCTTTATCGAACTTAAATAGTCCTAAGGACTTCATCATAACAACGGAGTTCATTAGAAGATGAAAGCTTATGATGAAGATGCCAAATATATTTTATTTATTAACAAATCAATTATAATACTTGGTTGCTCAACCGTCAACAGTTTGATGATTGGCTTTTTGGGACACATTTCCCAACAAAGACCACCCCCATCTTGGTGCAATCTGGTTCCTACAATGAATATGCTGCAGCCAACATACACCTCAGGATTTGAATGGCTAAGAGACCGAGTTATGGTACAATCAAATTATAACACACTCAAGGTGAACTGTCGATGTACCTCAAGTCAAAGAACTAGACACACAGCTGCAGCATCGAGCTAGTCATCGACGAGAAGGTAGATTTCCTTATGACTACTCGAGGTGGTCATGCTTAGTACTCTCATTCTCAATGAATATCTGTACTCTCACTCTGGTGTCTCCATACCATAGACTCAAGACACATCCACCCTAAGAAAGCGATCGTACACCAACCTTCCGAATCGATCATCATCCTCATGATGATCGTATGGTCAGGAGCTATTTATAAGTTAGTTATGTAAATTCATGCCTTAAATTTTTAACTCTTGAAAATATGAATTAACATTCCTACTAACTAAAGGATGTATCACAGACACAATGTACATAATATGATAGTAGAATAACCCTTTTATTTATTTATAGTCAAAATTATAAATTTGTCCTTAAATTTGTATAGGAATGTGTCAGCCAATCTGGCATCTAGGGCACACATCTAACAAACTCCCACTTGACCTAATGCCAATTGGCTGCATATCTAAGTCCCATCTTCTCAAAGTGGGCTTCGATCTTCTGCTGGCCTAATGGCTTTGTCAGCGGGTCTGCCACATTGTCGTGGAGTTGACTCTTTTAACCTCGACATAACCCTTTTCGAGGTAATCACGGATCAGATGGAATTGCCGCTTGATATGTTTGGACTTCTGGCGAGACCTTGGCTCTTAGCTAGGGCTATGGCGCCATTATTGTCGCAGTAAAGAGGGATGGCATCTGATGACATTACTCCAAGCTCTGCGACAAACTTCTTGTATCAGAATACCTCCTTCGTAGCTTTCGATGCAGCAATATACTCTGCCTCCATGGTGGAATCAGCAATCACCGTCTGCTTGAAACTCTTCCAACTAACTACACCACCATTGCAAATGAACAAACTTCCAGATGTTGACTTTCAATCATTTATATCAGACATAAAGTCTGAATCTGTAAATCTCAAAATCTGGAGTTCTCCATTCCCAAAGACTAGAAACATATCCTTAGTCCTTCTCAAGTACTTAAGGATACATTTCACAGAAGTCCAGTGCTCTTCACTTGGATTCGACTGATATCTGCTTGTGACACTCACAGCATGGGCTATATCAGGTCATGTACAGCATGGCATATATGAGGCTTCCTATTATCGAAGCATAAGAGATTTTGCTCATGCGTTCAATCTCCTCAGGTGTGCTAGGGCACATCTTCTTGAAGAGATGAATGCCATGTCTAAAAGGTACTAAACCTCTTTTGGAGTTTTCCATGCTAAATCTTTTTAGCACCTCCTCTACGTACATCTTCTGTGAAAGTCCCAGCATCCTATTTGGTCTATCTCTATATACCTTAATACCTAGTATAAAAGATGCCTCTCCTAGTCTTTCATAGAGAACTCTTTAGACAACCATATTTTGACTGAGGTCAACATGAAAATATCATTCTCAATTAGGAGGATGTCATCTACGTACAGTACGAGGAAGACAACTGCGCTCCCACTGACCTTCTTGAACACACATGGTTCCTCCTCGTTCTTGATGAAACCAAACATTTTGAACACATCATTGAAACGAGTATTCTAGCTCTGAGATGCTTACTTAAGTCCATAAATGAACCTTTGCAGCTTGCAGATCTTGTGATCATCATCACTGGATGTGAAACCAAGTGGCTGTTCTATATAGATATCTTCCTCAAGATATCCATTTAAGAATACCGTTTTCACATCCATCTGCCAGATTTCATAATCGAAATAGGCTGCAACAGCAAGCAATATGCGGATGGATTTTAGTATGGCTACGGACAAAAGGTATCCTGATAGTCAATGCCTTCGTGCTGACTATAACCTTTCGCTACGAGCCTAGCCTTGAATGTCTCCACATTCTCATCTGCACTTATCTTTCTCTTGAAGATCCATTTATATCTAATAGGTACAATACCTTCAGGTGATCTACCAAGGTCCAGACTTAATTTGAGTGCATCGAGTCAATTTCTGATCTCATTGCCTCTAACCATTTCTCGAAGTCAATATCTGATATCGCCTCATCATAGGTCTTGGGGTCATCACCATGAGCCCCATTTCTCGTGAGGAATATTTCTTCTACTTCCTCTTGTATAGTACCTAAGTATGTTTCAGGAGGATGAGAAACCCTAGTCGATCTATGAGGTGGAAGAGGTGTGTTAGGACTAGTTCTAAATGATTTGTTTCCTCAAGTTCTTTAGCTCGTTGCTCTTGGGAGATATTCTCCTTGAGCTTAATTATTCTTTCGATGCCACCATCTTGAATAAACTATTTTTAAAAAAAAATAGTATGTCAATTTACAATCACATTGTGATCTTTCGAAATATACAAATAGTATCCTAATGACTCTTTAAGATATCCTATGAACCGAGCTCTAAAAGATCTGAACTCTAACTTGTCCGCCTGCTGTTTCTTGACATGAGCCGGACAACCCCAAATTCTGAGATGACTCAGACTTGGCTTCTTACCATGCCATATCTCATACGGTGTGGTAGAAACAGTTTTAGAGGGAACCCTATTCAATACATATATTGCTGTCATGAGATAATATCTCCAAAAAAACTCAGGGAGGTCCGTGAAGCTCATCATGGAACGGACCATATCTAATAGGATCCGGTTCCTCCGTTCTGAAACCCCGTTGAGTTATGGCGTTCAGGTGGAGTCCATTGAGAGACTATGCCATTGTCCTTAAGATAGTCTAGGAACTCCCGACTAAGGTATTCACCTTCTTGATCTGATCAAAGAACCTTAATGAGCTTTCCTATTTGTTTTTCTACCTCATGTCTGAATTCATTGAACTTTTCAAAGGCTTCAGACTTGTGTTTCATTAGAAACACATACCCATACCTAGACATATCATCGGTGAAGGTAATGAAGTAGACATAGTTGCCTCTAGTTGGCACATCAAATGGGCCGCACACATCTGTATGTACTAGGGCAAGTAGGTCTGTGGCTCTTTCCCCATGTCCTATAAAAGGGAGCTTGGTCATTTTGCCTTGAAGGCATGATTCACAAACTGGATATGACTCGAAAGTCAACGGACTCAATAGTCTGAATTTCTCCAATTTGGTAATCCGATCTTCCGCTATATGACCTAGCCTTAGGTGCCACAGATACCTATCATTTAGACTATCTCTAGGCCTTTTAATTCCCATGGCATTCACATTTTGCTCGATATGAAATACAGATACATCAATATGTAGCTGATAGAGACCATTAATAAGAAAACCATTTGCAACTTTATTATTTTCATAAAATATGTTATAATGGTTCTTATGAAAGCTAATCACATAGCCTTCTTGTGCTAAATATGAAACAGAAATCAAATTTCTGCTTGCTGTAGGCACATAATAAAATCTCTAAGAACTAAATCTAATCCTAACGATAATCACAGAGGGTAGGTTCCCACGGTCACAGCAGCAACTCTTGCTCCGTTCTCGATACGTAAGATCATATCCCCATCCCTCAGCCTCCTGCTCTCCTCAAGATCCTACATAGAAGTGCACAAATGAGCACTAAAACCAGAGTCAAGTATCCAACTGGATGCAGAGGAAACCGTAAGATTAGATTCTATAACGAGCATACCACCAGAAGGACCATCCTTCTTGTTCTTCAGGGTGGCCAGGTACTGAGGACAGTTCTACTTTCAATGGCCGTCTGAATTGCAGTAAAAATATTTTTCCTTTTCAGCAGCCTTCTTCTACGGTTCCGTCTTCTTCTTCTTCCCATCCATCTTCTGCTTCTTCGCAGACTTCTTCTTCTTTCTAAATGATTTTCTCTTGGAAGAAGTTTACTCCACAGTAAGGACTGAGCCTTTTGAACCCTTCAAAGAAAGCTCAGCCATAACCAACATGTTCATTAACTCAGCCAAGGTACACTGCATCTTATGCATATGAAAGTTCATGATGAACTAACCATATGCATCAGACAAGGATTGAAAGATCACATCAATCTGAAAATTTCTGTCTAAGATGACATCGAGCTTCTCAAGCTCCTCAAGGTCCTTGATCATTGTCAAACAATGATCTTGGAATGACTGCCCATCATGCATTTTAGCCTTAAAAAGTTTTTGGCATACTTGATATTTGGCTGCGCGACTTTGTTCACCAAACAACTCTTGTAGGTGAGCCAACATTTGACGGGTAGTCATAATATTCTCATGTGGCACTCCAAGTCATCAGACATGGCACCTAACATGTAGTACTGGCTTTGTTATCGTCATCCATCCACTTTTTCAGAGACGCTCTCTGTTCAGCAGTCGGACGGCTGGCATGGCAGTGGGTCCTGGTCCAAGACATGAGTTAGTTTCTCAAAATCCAAAATAATTCTGTAGTTCCTCAACCAGTCCTTGAAATTTGATCCAGTTAATCTGTGGGTGTCTAGTATTTTGGTTAGGAGGTTGGACGCAGACATGTTTCCTTTACAGAGTCAAAAGTTTTGTTGGGTATAAAATAACCCCAGTCGAAGTTCGAAAAAGGCCAACCCTTCCAGGGCTCTTCCGGCTTCCGACCTTGTGTGGCGTCTTTCTGAACTCCTCGACCGTCCGAGCTTCCATAATACCATCCAGACTTCTCCAATAATAGACTCTTCCATTCATCTACGGACTGCTCCAAACACTCTTTGAGCTTCACTATCAGTCGATTTTCTACAGTGATCAACTATTCTTCGAATCTCTTCCAGACTTCTTCTGGCCACAAACGACTTTACTCCGAACTTCTTTCGAACTTTGTCAATGTCCGAGCTTCTCCAATAGCAGGACTTCTACAGTAATCAGACTCCATCCAAGTTTCTACGATGGTCGACCGCCTTCCGAATTTCATCCGAGCTCCAATAAGAGCCAGATCCCAGTCAAACTTCTATAATGGATGGATTTCAGACGAACTCCTATAATGGATGGGCTCCACTAGCTGGATCTCTATTTCGAACTTCTTCCAGACTTTGTCAATGATCGAGCTTCTCTACAGGGGACTTCTACAATAAGAAGTCTCCATCCGAGCTTCCACGGCAGCCGATCTTCATCCGAGCTTCTACAGTAAGAAGTCTCTATCTAAACTTCCACGATAACTAATCTTCATCCAAACTTCTACAACAGAATTGAATCCCAGACTCCTCCAATATTCGAGCTTCCACAGTGCCCTTAAGACTTCTCCAGCGGACGAACCTCCATAACGCCATCCAAACTTCATTGTCGATCGACCCTCTATCGGATTCCTCATGAAATCGGACTTCTCCAACAGAAAGTCCATGTCCGAGCTTCTACAGCAGATGACTTCCACCTACAGCATCAGCGCTCTAGGCACCTGACAACAGTGGACTCGTCAGCAACCTCGAAAACATCCGAGCCTCTCTTAGATTGCAGAGACAGAGAGCCATTCTGCTCCATTAGACGTCCCAGTCGAGCTTCAGCTATCAGGCCCGAACTCTCTGGCAAGTCACGACAATGGCCACTACCCCACTCCACTCTCTGTAACAGATTTCACATGGCCCCACCACTCTCTGGCAAGTCGCGATAATGGACACCACTCCACTCTCCATAACAAACTCCATATGGCCCTGAATGGCCCACTGATGCCACTACTCTCTACAACAAACTCCGCGTGGCCACGAACGGCCCACTACCAGGTGATTACAGACGTCGCTGTCGATCAGTTACGCTCTCCATCTATAAAAAGGGACCCCCAGATATGTTTTTCTCTAAGCTAAAAATTCTATCTCGAAACTCTGCTAAACTTTTATTTGAGTGCTCCATTTCTGTTGAGGCAGAGTACTGACTTGAGCATCGGAGGGTCTTGCTGGAGCACCCCCAACTTCAGTTTAGACTTTTTTTGCAGGTCCCGACAGTGGATGCGATCCCTTCGACTCCAGTTTCTCTGACATCGATGGAATTCTGCACCAACAGAATTGGCACTAGAGGAAGGGACTGTGTCTTCGCAGTACCCTTGTTCTTAAAGGAGTACTCAGTGGGATTATCTTCGATCATCTTCTTCGATATTTTCTCCTTCTTCTCCCACCAGATCTCCACCTGATGCCTCTCCGAAAGGCATCCACCAGGAGATCCACGACCTCCGCGGCCAGATCTCAGCAAGACCTGCAAGCTCCGACCTCATCTCCAGTTTTCCAGGCTCCTCCTCCTCCGGCAACGGTAGTCGGTATGGACAAGTTCGACTTGCTGGTTCAGCAGGTCAGGGGCCTCACCGAAGCAGTGTAGGCCATGTAGCAACAGCCGCAATAGTCGCGGGCATCAGTGTGGCTGGAAAGAGCATCATCGGAGTTTCAAAATCCAGCGATCGGGCAGGCCACTTGGGCCAGTCGCCCTGTCTTCCCTGAAAAAGGGAAGCAGAAGGCGGAGAGCCCTCCGTCCAATCACAATTCCACCCTCGGAGGGTCCCTACCTCCATTCCACCAGGAGACCCTCGAGACTTACAGTCGAGAAGATCTTCAGGATCAAAGGTTCCAAGAGATGAACCGACGGATCGAGGAGCTCATCAGACGAGGTTGGCTCGATAGATTCATCCGACACCGACCTGAAGGTAGGGAGGATCGGTCGAGGGCCCTACCATAGCCAAAGTTGCCAAAGAAGGAGGAATAGCCTAAAGATCGGCCTCCAACCGGGATTGTCGACACCATCTCTGGAGGACCCTAGCGGGGAGTAGCCAGTGGATCGATCATACCGCCCAAGTGGTAGAGGACTGAAGAGTCTATAACCTTTACTGAAGAAGATGCCCGAGAGATTCAATTCCCCCATAATGATGCGGTTGTAGTTTCTTTAAACATTGCTGACTATGATGTACGCCGCATTCTTGTTGATAGTGGAAGCTCAGCCGACATTCTGTTTTATGATGCATTCTCGAAAATATCTATTCCGGATGGTCGATTAGGCCGATAAACTTTTCGTTGGTAGGGTTCACTGGCGATGCTGTGCCAGTGGAAGGGGTAATAACTTTAACCATGGTTGCAAGTCGGTACCAAAAGCAATCAAGAGCGCAAGTGGATTTTCTAGTAGTAAGGGCCCGTCTGCCTACAATGCAATACTCGGCCGACCTGGCCTCAACGCCCTTCGAGCTGTGGTATCGACCTACCACTTGAAGCTGAAATTTCCTACTAGCCAAGGAGTCAGAGAGGTCAGAGGAGATCAAGCCCTGGCAAGACACTGCTACAACATAGCCTTCAAAGAAATGGTTAGTCTGACCCCTGTCCGGTTGATGGATTGGACACCCACAACGACCTTGCTGAAGAATGGGGTGAGCCAATTGAAGATCTTGTCTCAATTCCTTTGAACGATGAGAATGAGGAGCATGTGGTAAAGATCGGCTCTAACCTAGGAGAGAGGTACGGACACAGCTCATCAATTTCCTACAAAAGAATGCAAATGTTTTCGCTTGGGTTTCGACGGACATGCCAGGGATTGATGCGGGAGTCATGGAACACTACCTGGCTATTGATCCCAAACATCGACCGACGAAAGAAAAACTCCGAAGTCATGCACCAGAAAGCAAGTGGCAATAGCTGAGGAAGTTGATAAACTCCTCAAAACTAGGTTCATCAGAGAAGTCAACTATCCGAACTGGGTCTCCAATGTGGTTCTCATCAAGAAGGCAAATGGCAAGTGGAGGATGTGTATAGACTTCAAAAAGCTAAACAAAGCCTGCCCGAAGGATAGTTACCCTTTGTCTAGAATTGACCAATTAGTGGATACAACCTCGGGCCACAAGCTTCTCACTTTCATGGATGCATTTTTCGGCTACAATCAAATCAGGATGGCACCAGAGGATGAAGAAAAAATTACTTTTATTACTAACTATGGTCTTTATTGTTACAGGGTCATGCCTTTTGGCCTCAAAAATACAAGAGCGACCTATCAACGGCTGGTGAACAAGATCTTCAAAGAGCAGATCGGCCGCAATATTGAGGTCTACATGAACGATATGCTTGTAAAAAGTAAATCCACAAAGAACCACGTCGCCGACCTTGAGGAGTCCTTCAACATCCTTCGAAAATATAAGATGAAGCTGAACCCGGCCAAGTGCGCTTTTGGAGTAACCTCAGAAAAATTTTTGGGCTTCATGGTATCGGGGTGTAGGATCAAAGCAAATCCAGAAAAGATTCGTGCCATCCAAAAAATGACCACCCTGAAATCAATAAAGAAAGTTCAGCGCCTTACTGGAAGAGTAGCAGCTCTGAATCGCTTCGTCTCAAGGTCGGTCGAACGATGCCTACCTTTCTTTCAGACCCTCAAGCAGTCGAAGAACTTTTGTTGGACCACTGAATGCCAGCAAGCATTCAAAAAATTGAAGAGCTACCATGGCTCACCTCCGCTATTGGCAAAGCTCGAACCCGGAGAGGAGTTGTTCCTATACCTGGCGGTCTCCCCTATGGCTCTCGCAGCAGTTCTGGTTAAGGAAGAAGCAAAAATTCAATGACCGATCTACTACATTAGCCGAGTGTTGAGAGATGCCAAAATTAGGTATACTAAGTTAGAGAAACTAACTTACGCCTTATTGATTGCAGCTCGAAGGCTCCGACCTTACTTCAAGGGCACACCATAACACTGCTCACTGACCAGCCGATCAAGACGGTTCTGCATCGAGCGGATGCTTCTGAAAGGATAGCGAAATGGACAGTCGAGCTCACGAAATTCGATATCAACTATCAACCTCGATCGACGATTAAAGCCCAGATATTAGCAGACTTCATAGTGGAGTGCACTATTCCAAAAGAGATCGAGCTTGAACAAGGTGAAGCCGACAACTTAGGGCTCCAGTCGAATTCCCTTGAAGAAAGAACAGATCTCCCTAATGGTTTTTGGGCCCTCTGCATGGACGGTTCCTCCAACATGTCAGGCGCAGGCGCGGGCCTGATCTTGGTCAATCCAGAAGGAATTATTGTGGAGTACACGCTGCACTTCGAATTTCCTGTGATGAATAACGGAGCAAAATATGAAGCTCTGATTGCAAGATCGAGGATCACCAAAGAGTTAGAAGTAGATCGGCTCCAAGTCTACAGTGACTCCAAATTGATGGTGGGACAAGTCAACGAAAACTATGAAGCTCGAGAGGACAGTATGGCCAAGTATCTCGAAAAGATAAAAGAGATCGCCCCTGCTTTTGGTAGCTTTGACATCAAGCAGATTCCAAGAGCAGAAAATACCAAGGCCGACCTTCTCTCCAAGTTGGCTACACTGGCTCTGACTGAACTACCCAAGGAAGTCTTCTTCGAAGTTCTGAAGTACCCAAGTACAGAAGAGCCATAGCTTGTGATGGAGATCAACCATGAACCCAGCTGGATTGACCCACTGGTTGCGTACCTCAAGGACGGGGTTCTTCCTCCTGATGCAAAAGAAGCTCAGAAGCTTAGGAACCAGGCCTCCTGATATATTCTTTATGAAGGCAAGCTGTACAAGAGGTCATACTCTTTGCCCCTTCTGAAATATCTCTGACCTTCTGAATCCGACTTCGCCTTATGGGAGGTACATGAGGGAGTCTGCGGAAGTCACTTGGGGGCCAGATTTTTATCCCACAAGCTGCTCCGACAAGGCTATTATTGGCCTACCATGTACCACGACTCCATCGAATATGTCAGAAGGTGTGATCGGTGTTAGAGATATGCAAATATCCAAAGGCAACCCACCTCCGAACTTACACCCTTGAGTGCCCCATGGCCGTTTGCACAATGGGGGATGGATATTCTCAGACCTTTTCCTATAGCATCCAGACAGCGAAAGTTCCTCCTGGTGGCAATTGACTTCTTCACCAAGTGGGTCGAAGCTGAACCTTTGGTGAAAATTACAGAAGCTAAGGTGCAGGACTTCGTTTGGAAGTCAATTATCTGTAGGTTTGGCCTACCCAGAACTCTCATTACTGATAATGGGCGATAATTTGCTGGGGCAAGATTTGCTGAATTTTATGAGGACTTAAACATCTCTCATAACTTCACGTCAGTAGCCCATCCGCAAGCAAATGGTGAAGCTGAGGTTACTAACAGGACTCTGCTGCAAGGAATCAAGATGAGACTTGAAAGAGCAAAGAAAACTTGGACAGACAAGCTTTATCATATATTATGGGCATACCGAACTATCCAGAGACTGCCCACGGGGGAGACCCCTTTTGCCTTAGCCTTCAAAACAGAAGTCGTGATCCTGATCAAACTCAAGCTTACGTCGGTGCGAGTTATGGCATTCGATGAGCAGCACAACTCACAAGATCTCAAGGCCAATCTCGACTTGTTAAAAGAAAAGCGAGAGACAGCTCAAGTTTGGATGGCCGCCTACAAGCAGAAAGTGGCCCGCTACTACAACTCCCGAGTCAAAAGCAAGGCACTCAGAGCGGGGGACTTAGTACTTCGGCGAGCCGCTGTTTCACAACCTCAGAATCAAGGAAAATTTGCCCCTAACTGGAAAAGTCCGTATGAAGTCAGGGAGGTGGTTCAGCCCGAAACATACTATTTAAAAGAGCTCAGAGGAGCAAACCTTCCGCGATCATGGAATTCAGAAAATCTACGAATGTATTACCGATAACTTTGCCTTAAATAAAAGTTTTTTTCATATTCGCATGTCTTTTCTTTTGGTATGAGCTTATGATGACAGGAAGTAGCTCCTTCAGACAATCAAAATTAAGCATGTCAGGAACAAGAGGAAAACCTCATCCTGACACGAACGAAGGTCCGATTATTTAGAGACCGGATGGGGGGAGAGGCCCTTGCAATGGGGGAGAGGCCCTTGCAACGGCCCTTATGTGCCCCCACAGCCATGTTAGGAACAGGAGGAGAACCTCATCCTAACATGGGCAAAGTCGAAGGCCCGATTATTTAGAGACCGGATGGGGGGAGAGGCCTTTGCAATGGCCCTTATGTGCCCCCACAGCCATGTTAGGAACAGGAGGAGAACCTCGTCCTAACATGAGCAAAGTCAAAGGTCTGATTATTTAGAGACCGGATGGGGGAAGAGGCCCTTGCAACGGCCCTTATATGCCCCCACAGCCATGTTAGAAACAGGAGGAGAATCTCGTCCTAACATGAGCAAAGTCGAAGGCCTGATTATTTAGAGACCAGATGGGGGGAGAGGCCCTTGCAACGGCCCTTATGCACCCCCACAACCTTGTTAGGAATAGGAGGAGAACCTCATCCTAACATGAGCAAAGTCGAAGGCTCGATTATTTAGAGATCGGATGGGGGAAGAGGCCCTTGCAACGGCCCTTATGTGCCCTCGCAGTCCTGTTAGGAGCAGGAGGAAGACCTCATCCTAACATGAGCTGAAATTGATTGTGTCGGGAACAGGAGGAGAATCTCATCCTGACATAAATGAAGATCTAGTCGTTTAAGATCGGATGAAGGGAAAAGCCCCTCAGCAACTCCTCTACACCCCTACAATCTCGTTAGGAGCAAAAGGAAAACCCTCGCCCTAACATAAAAAAAAAGAAGAAAAAGCGACGAGGTACACCAGAGATAAAAAAAAATGAACTACATCCAAGGTTCAAGGAACCTCATCTCAACGAGGAAGAAAACCCTTATCAAAAATCTCCAGTCCCTAAGGGCGAATCATTACGGCGATGATCAAGAATCTTTAAACAACGTCGACATCGAATAAGACAGAAGACAAAAGAAGTTCGATAAACGACAACTAAATGCAAGAATGGACAAGGTAATAAAAATTTTTCTTTTCATTTTATTAGTAAAGTGCGCGTTACAAAGCCTTTGAAGGCCAAAAAAAAAAGAGCAACAAGAAAAGAAAGGAATACATAGAATAAAAGGTAAAAAAGCTCTAAGGAAGCTCGACTTCTTCAGACTTTGAACTCTCGGTTCCAGCCATCATCGAGGATTGCTTTAAGTACTTAACCTCTTCTTCCAGTCCCCCTTTTGCTTCCCCCTTCTGCGAGATCGGGAAGTACTCACGGTCGAAGATGTACCACAAGCGTGGGCTCTGGGCGATCAAGGTGAAGCACGGTCGGATCTGTCTCTTCTGCCCTCGCCTTCTTCGCCGATCCAGAAGTTGCGGCGCCTTTCTTCTTGTGGGCCTTGAGACTGTTGGCTAACATCCAAGCCGCATCTGCATCCATATCTGCAATGAAAGAAGATCGGCACAGCTTAGAAACAGAGCCATGAAAAAAGGGGGAGTTCTGGAACTAACCTAGGTTGGTCTGAAGGATACAGAGATGCAGAGATGGAGACGACTCGAAGAATGCCTAAGGTCGAGAAAGATGCTGGGGAAGAACGGAACTCTCAGGAAGAAGGAGGGACCGAAGAAACTCCCAAGCAAAGTGACATCCCTGAAGAAGGGAGGCGGGTTTAAATAGGCGATGGGGTCCGACGCAATAATGATCGCAGATTTTTTCTGGCTGATCTATAACCGTCACGTGGCCCACTCATCGTGGCAGGCGGCTAAAGGCGACTGACAACTGACAGAACCATTATTGCGCCATACCTAGAGCAATGCTCTAGCGAAAATTTCAAAAAAATCTTTTCAGATCACCTCGATCTGAAAAGGCACCAGCACCAGCGTGTCAAATGCCAAAATATTTGAAAGCAATCGAGTACGAAAATCGAGGGAGACAACTTCGGTTGTGATAATTTCTCTGTACTTCCTTCATTCGAAATCCAAACTCGAAAGTAGAGGGACTGGTGTTGGGTATAAAATAACCCCAGCTGAAGTTCGTAAAAGGCCGACCCTTCCAGGGCTCTTCCGGCTTCCGACCTTGTGTGGCGTCTTTCCAAACTCCCCCGACTGTCCGAGCTTCCATAATACCATCTAGACTTCTCCAATAATAGGCTCCTCCATTCATCTACCAGACTGCTCCAAATGCTCTCTGAGCTTCACTATCAGTCGATTTTCTACAGTGATCGACTATTCTCTAATCTCTTCCAGACTTCTTCCGGTCATGAATAACTTTACTCCGAACTTCTTTCAGACTTCGTCAATGTCCGAGCTTCTCCAATAGCAGGATTTCTACAGTAATCAGACACCATCCAAGTTTCTACGATGGTCGATCGCCTTTCGAATTTCATTCGAGCTCCAACAAGAGTCGGATCCCAGCCGAACTTCTATAGCGAATGGATTCCAAACGAACTCCTATAACGTACGGGCTCCACCAGTCAGATCTCTACTCCAAACTTCTTTTGAACTTCGTCAATGACCGAGCTTCTCTAGCAGTGGGACTTTTACAACAAGAAGTCTCCATCCAAGCTTCCATGACGGCCGGTCTTCGTCTGAGCTTCTACAATAAGAAGTCTCCATCTGAACTTCCATGATAACTGATCTTCATCTGAACTTCTACAATAGAATTGAATCTGGACTCCTTCAATATTCGACCTTCCACAGTACCCTCAAGACTCCTCCAGCAGACGAACCTCCACAACACCATCCGAACTCCACTATCGGTCGACCCTCTGTCTGATTCCTCATGAAACCAGACTTCTTCAATAGAAAATCTCTATCCGAGCTTCTACAGCAGATGACTTCTGCCTGCAGCATCAGCACTTTAGGCACCCGACAACAGTGGACTCATCAGCAACCTCGAAAACATCCAAGCCTCTCTTAGATTGCAGTGACAGAGAGCCATTCCGCTCCATCAGACGTCCCAACCGAGCTTCAGTCGTCAGGCCCAAACTCTCTAGCAAGTCACGAAAATAGCCACTACCCCACTCCACTCTCTATAACAGATTCCACATGGCCCCATCACTCTCTGACAAGTTACGACAACGGACACCACTCCACTCTCCATAACAAACTCCACGTGGCCCTGAACGGCCCACTGATGCCACTACTCTCCGCAACAAACTCCGTATGGCCACCAACGGCCCACTACCAGGCGGTTACAGATGTCACTGTCGATCAGTTATGCTCTCCATCTATAAAAAGAGACCCCCAATTATGTTTTTCTCTAAGCTAAAAACTCTATCTCGAAACTTTGCTAAAATTCCATTTGGGTGCTCCATTTCTATTGAGGTAGAGTACTGACTTGAGCATCGGAGGGTCTTGCCGGAGCACCCCCAACTCCGGTTTAGACTTTCCTTGCAGGTCCCGACGGCGGATGCAATCCCCTCGATTCCAGCTTCTCCGACGTCGATGGAATTCTGCACCAACAAGTTTCTAGTTAGATTTTGTAATCAGACTTAACCAATTTATTTAGGAGTTTCATTTTTAAATAAATCAGGCTCCTACTATTTCTTCAAATCCCTTCACTCCCTAGGTAGAGATGTGAAAATCTCCATGATTAGTGATTTCTAGTGGATGGTGCGATCTCACCAACTGGCTCACCACCTCACCTAATAGTTATTAGTGATGGGTCAACCAATGAGTGGACAACTCTTGTCTAATGATTCTCTAATCATGGTGCACCCAAAACTTGGTCTCTAATTCATGAAGCTCACCGTGCCTGGAATATTGCTCCAATCCTTAGTTAAGTCAGACCCACCATTTGCATGAATTAGATTCCTGATTGGATCCTTCACCGTATCCAGAATATTGAGCACAACTCATTCTCTAATCCGTAGCATCCAATACCTAATGGACATGGTTGCGTCTTCCCAGTGCAACTGAGCCACTGTAACCAACCAAGAATAATCAACCCGGGAAGGGCCCGCACATCCACAATGGTGGAAGACTTTAGACTTAATGTTTTCTTAGGAAGATTTGATTTAGGTCTCATTAAACTTGACTTGACATAGTCAAAATAATTATGACTAACCTAGTGGCATGGGTTAGCTCGAATTGTTAGTCACCTCAAATCAGAACTGGGTCGACACATATGGCCAGGTAAGTGAGACCAGTGGAAGGGATATGCCATTAACTTGACAAGAATGTATTCGAGTCGAGTAGCTCCCAATTAAAAACCATTCGGTAGCATCTGCCCAACTTACCTTAGACACCAAATTATCGAACCAGAACCAATTTGGTTAGTCTACAATCTAGGCTCAACCACTGGGCCAAATTAGGTCTTAACTTGATCGAGTCATATATGAATGTGATTCGACCTTGATCTAGACTTAATCCTATTAGGCTGGTCAATTATTAGCTTTCATGATCCCACCTAACCAACTTTTGATTCGGTTTGATCAACCGCTAGACCTAATTGAGCTACCCAAGCCCGAACCTAATTTTATGAAAATGACTTAGATCTGAAATTCTTAATTTTAGACCTAATTTAATTTTATAAGCTTAAGTTATTAATTAAGTCTTGGGTTCATAAATAAAATATGTAAAATAAATCCTAGGATTTCAGGATCTAGGGTTTTGCAGAAAAGTAAGTTTGATTTCTAATTAAGGATGAACGCGCAGCACCCCTACACGCCATAAGAACACCCCATTGAATGAGAGGAGAGGGTCTTAAACCCTACTTTGTTCTTATGACCGGATGGCCATGAGGAACACCTTAATCAGAAATATTGATTTAACTACAAAACTAGTTAGATTTAAGTTACATATCACATATATAATTTCAGATCTAACTTATACATGCTTTGCATACATCTCATGTATTAAAATCTGATCTAATTAGCATGCTTTCAGATCTGATACATCACATATAATATCTCAAAAATATGATTTAAATTGAACTATTCAATATAAAATCTATTCTAGACAGTTACTAGAATAATTCTACAACTAGTCTAGGCATGCAACAGATCAATCTTATGTATTAATTAAATTTTTATTTTTTATTTTTTGATCTGAATATAATATTTATAATATCAAAAAAATAGAAAATAAATTAGATCTAATTTATATTTTAATCACATTAAAACATAAAACTATAAGACTATTCATAGATCAAACTACTCCTAGTCTAGTCATGCATCTCATACATGTTAGATCTACTTAGATTTAATTTTAATTTTTTTTTATTTTAGATCTTATCATATCTGATGTGATATCTAAAATCTATTAATATCAGATAAATAAAAATAAAAATTAGATCTAAATTAGATCTGAAATAAAGCCATCAACCTGGCTCTGATACCAATTGAAGGAAAAAACTGGCTTTTTTCTTGTAGGATCTTCCAGATCTAATGAGATCTGGGATGAAATATTTTTTAAAAAATATATCTTATGATATTTTAGATCTAAGATCTATTAGATTTAATTTCTATTATCTAATATTAAATCTAAAATTAAATTTAAAAATATGAAGAATAGAAAAATACCTCTAGAGTAACTAGATTACCCTGTAGATGTTCGCAGCAATGCCCGAGGTTCTAAAATAGCCATGCAATCATCTGACCTCTATCGGTATCCACTCAAGTAGGATCTGGATCATCTTTTTCTTACAAATTTTTTCTCCAAAAATTAGATCTGGATCTGATCTGGAAGATCTTCAAAAGATCTTCTGAAGTTGGAGCAGCAGCTTCTCGATAAATCTCTGTAGCCTTCTAATCAAAATACCACCACACCTTGGACAAGCACCAGATGGATTCCCAACCTCTTGAATGTGAAGAGGGGAGGGAGAGGAGTAGAGGGGGCATAGAGAAGTAGAGAGGATTTAGGCTTTTGCTGGTTATTGAGCAGAGTCTCTAAACCCTAGGAGCAGACAGGGTTTAAATAGACCCTACTGCGCCATGCAGTGCCACATCATTCGACCAATCAAAAAAATCTAATTAATTCTAGAAAAATTTTGATTGATGGAGTCATATTGTCTAATCATATTAGATAAGAATCCCCACAATTCCTTCTATTTTTGGTGCCAACACTGGACAAGCACAGTGAGATTGGCGCCCTGCAGTCTAAGTTGATCAAGGGATCAGAGTCCTCATCTCATGGGACTCTATCCTTATCCACTTGGGGCGCATGCCATATCTGATTATGGCACCCACTTTGAGAGCTAATTTAGTAGGTGGACACTACATTAAAATTCTCCAATGATCTCTTGCCAAGTGGCCTTCAGTCCAAGGCCCATGGGTCAACGTTTGACCAATGTCCTAAAACGAAAATGGCAGGTGATAGGAATTAGCAGGTGTTGTCTTAAATTCATCTCATGAATTAAGACAAGAATTGTTTGAGCTGGACTAGCTCCAGTTAGATTGAGAAAAACTTTTTCAAGGTTCTCTGAGTGAGTCAAATCACATTTGGCTCAGTCGAGATAGAAAAGATTATACGAGGAGAAAGTTAGGTTCAATCGTGTGCTAGCACGATTTTCTTGAACCTAATTGGATCTAATCCAAATCAATCGAACTGGGCTAGCTTAATTGATGACATCCAAACCCTAACCCTTATGTGTGTGACCCAGTTAGGTTCATTTTCCTATGGTAATGAGACATGTCGTGATCTCATCATCGACATCATCGAAACTCCTTTCGATGGACCAGAACTCTTTTGATTCAGATAATTAAAATGATCAATCATCAAGATCATTCTAATTGCTCCCAAAATCTACCAGTGACACCTAGCAGTATATGATGGCAACCCATCAGAAATGAAGATGAACCTCTCGATGCAGCTACCTGTGTGATTGAGTTCTTCTATCATGAGTCCCGACTGAATTAGGGTTAAGGTGAACTCGTCAAACCTAACATCAGTCATATGAATCAATCGATCGATCCAAGTCCGATGTGAAACCTTAATGGAAAACTCTTTTCTATTATTTCACTCTGCCATGGCCATGGGCTTAAGGACTCAATCTTTCGATCATCATAGGACTACTTCTCTTATCTACCGAGGTTGATAGATCCCATCTTGGTGCAAACTGGTTCCTACAATGAATATGCTACAGCCAACATGCACCTCAGGGTTCCGAATGGCTAGAAGATCAAGTTATGGTACAGTCAAACTATAACACACTCAAAGTGAACTGTCGATGTACCTCAAGTCAAAGAACTAGACACACACCTGCAGCATCGAGCTAGTCATCGACGAGAAGGTAGATTTCTTTATGACTGCTTGAGGTGGTCATGCTCAGTACTCTCGTTCTCAACGAATACTTGTACTCTCACTCTGGGTCTCTACACCATAGACTCAAAACATATCTACCCTAAGAAAGCGATCATACACTAACCTTCTGGATCGATCACCATCCTCATGATGATCCTATAGTCAGGAGATGTTTATGAGTTAGCTATGTAAATTCATGCCTTAATTTTCAACTCTTGAAAATATGAATTAACATTCCTACTAACTCAACGGATGTATCACAGATATAATGTACACAATGTGATAGTAGAATAATCTTTTTATTTATTTATA
Organism: Elaeis guineensis; assembly: GCF_000442705.2. Taxonomy (NCBI): domain Eukaryota; kingdom Viridiplantae; phylum Streptophyta; class Magnoliopsida; order Arecales; family Arecaceae; genus Elaeis; species Elaeis guineensis. Next base: position 63,403,061 of record NC_026003.2, read on the forward strand.
GTCAAAATTATAAATTTACCTTTAGATTTGTATAGGAATGTGTCAGCCAATCTGGCATCTAGGTCACACATCTAACATCCTTATCTAGGTCAAATACCTAGTCAAAAAAAATCCAAACAGGGCAAGACAAGTGGTGCCCAACTCTTGGGCGGCCCCTCCTTTTTTTCTGCCATGGACCACCAGCAAAGAGTGCACAATATATGCCATGAAATCCACAAATATCTCAAAAAAAATTTATGTAAAATCAGTACCATAAGGAAAAAGTTTTGGTTTCCTAAAATTCTATCTCATAGAATTTAAAATCCAAGCTAATTCCTACTTTGACTTGGTCCACAACCACATACCATGTAAGAGAGAAAGAGTGGAAAGCTTTGAGCATGCGTGAGGGCCTGGGAGAGATGGTTTTGTCACATAAAATAAGAGAGAGTGGGCATGGGGGGCTAAGGTGGCGCAAGGTGGAATCCTAGTCTTACTTGGATTCAATCTATGACTTATTCAAATTTGGTTTCTCAAACCAAATCAAATCAAAATCAAATCAATTTAATTAAAATAAGTCTTAACCCAATTAAAAATTTAATTTAATCAGATTAAATTAGATTTAAATCTGATTTATTTTTTTAATCGAATTAGAAATTAGGTTAACCCAAGTCCTAATTGAACTAGGACTAATTTTTTCTTGCACTTGGCTTATCCAATAAACCAATTGAACTTGATCTAATCAAGTCTAAATCAAATCTAATTAAATTATATTCAATTAAACTTAATCTCAGCCCATTGACTTAATCAAATTAAGTCAATTAGCAATCAAATTGCTAATCGATCCTCTTACAACACTTGCACTAGGTTAAATGTCAATCGTATTGATCATTTAACTCTAGAATGATTCTTAATCATTGATCAACCATCTGATCGGATTGTGAACTCTAATGTATGTGACCTCATAAGTTTGAACATAAGTTGGTAGCATAGAAATAAATTTTTGTACCAATCAAAGTGACCATCTAGCAATGGTACTCGACGGTCGGATTGGTTGAATGTGTAGAACAACATCTTTAGAACTCATGCAGATATAGTTTCCATATAATTCATCTCCTTGACCAAAATGCTTATAGGACACCTCAGAGTTCAACTGTCAACTCTGATCAGGTTGTCCAAATTGTATTTCAAAATATCAAATCCATCTGATGGATTATCCTGATCAAGATTTTGCTAAATTAAAATACAGCGACTCATTCTTCTCTAACTCTTGGAGTGGTCAATCCCATCTTGATCATACTCCGACTTCGTAAGTACTTGACTATGCCCAGAAGCCTTCCGTCACTGAATTAAAAATTCAGTTAGTCCAATACCAAAGCACAGTGAGTTGCTTGCAAGTCACTGAGGCGATCTCAGGTCTAAGGGACACTTATACCTATATCCCATCAGAGACATTCTCGATAGCAGAATGTTCTGGAGTTGGTCATGTTCTATGATGATGTACCCTTACATCTCACCTGTATGCCATACCAGTGTCTCCACACTCTTTGGTTAAGAGGACAATCAACCCATATGGCCTACAGCGACCTATGCTCGATAGAAGCTGTCGTCCTTATTAACAGCCTATCATTTGGTCATGAATAATTTTAAGAACTAATCGATAAATTCTCTCTTTATCGAACCTAAATAGTCCTAAGGACTTCATCACAACAACGGAGTTCATTAGAAGATGAAAACTTATAATGAAAATGCCAAAAATATATTTTATTTATTAACAAATCAATTACAATACAAGGTTGCTCAACCGTCAACAGATTGACAATTGGCTTTTGAGACATATTTTCCAACACAAAATGGGATGACTGAGAAAATCAACAAAACCCTTTTGAAAAAGGCACGGTGCATGAGGCTACAGGTAGGGCTTCCTAAGGTGTTCTAGGTTAATACAGTGGATGCAGCCTGCTATTTGGTGAATCGATCACCTCACACAAGATTAGATGGGGATATTCTAGAGGAGAAATGATCTAAAAGGAGGATTGGACTGAGCCATCTAAGGGTGATTGGGTGCACGGCATATGTGCACATCGGTGCTGGTGAGCGGACCAAGTTGGATGCCAGGTCACGGAAGATGGTGTTCTTGGGGTATCCATGAGGAATTAAGAGATACTGACTATAGGATCCCTTGGAGAAGAAGGTCATCATTAGTAGGGATGTCACCTTTGATGAAAATTCAGTTCTCCAAAGGTGAGATGGCATGGAGGAGCAGCAGGAGGTCCAGCAGGGCAGTGCTAGTCAACTTACATCCTATTCTCTTTTGTCTCTTGCAGGTGCATCTGGAGGACTTGGTATTCAGGTGGAGCACCCTTCAGATGTGTCTCCACAAGTGAAGAGAGCTCAGATGGGTGATAGAAGTCAAGAGGTCCAGTAGGAGCAAGCTGGACCTAGGATGGACATCGGGGTTGCACTGTACAAGCCCAAAAAAACGTCAGGCAATCGAAATGATATGGCTTTGAGAAGACGTTGTCACATGCCCTCGTGATAGTGAATGGTGATTTCTACACCTATGAGGAGGCCATGGAGTGCCAGGATAGAGAGAGGTGGGTCCAAGCAATATTTGAGGAGATGCAATTTCTCCACAAGAATAAGACGTGGCGATTGGTGCAGTTGCCACAGGAGAAGAAACCCATTGGATGCAAATGAGTTTACTAACGTAAGGAGGGGCCTTCAGAGCAAGGAGGTATCAGGTACAAGATGAGCTAGTGGTCAAAAGATACTCCCAAAAGGAAAGCATCAACTTCAGCGAGATTTTCTCTCTTGTCGTCAGATATACTTCCATCAGGATGTTGTGGAGCATCGTAACAACTTAGGATTTGGAGCTAGAGCAGATGGATGTCAAGATGAAATTCCTCCATGGGTATTTGGAAGAGAACATCTATATGGAGCAGCCACCAGGGTTTCAAGAGCCAAGAGCAGAAAGGAAGGTCTGTTTGCTGCAGAAATCATTGTATGGGCTGAAGCAGTCGTCGAGGCAATGGTACAAGCGATTTGATTTCTATGAGAGGAGCATCGGGCTTTCTAGGTGCGAGTATGACTCTTGTGTTTATATTCGATCTTTGGAGGATGAGTCTAGGATGTTTCTACTCTTATATGTGGATGACATGCTTATAGCATGCAAGAGTAGGAAGGTTGTGCAGGAACTGAGGCAGCCTTGTCTCGGGAGCTCGAAATGAAAGATTTGGGGCCTGCGAGGAAGATCTTAGGCATAAAAATATTCAGAGATCAAGCCAAGAAGGTGCTACATTTATCTCAAGAAGGTTCCGTATGCCTCTAGTGTGGGAAGCCTTATATATGCCATAGTGTGTTGTAGGCCGGATATCGCCCACGCAGTGAGCCAGGTCAGCAGGTTCATAGCGCAGCCTGGCAGGGAGCACAAGCGAGCACTGAAGGAGATCTTCAGGTACTTGGTGGGTACTGTTGGAGTTGGCATCTGCTACAGACAATGAGGAGGTTTTGAAGGACTCTCCAACATGTCCAAGGAGGCTCGGGGGCTGATAGGAGGGTTTGTAGATGCTGATTTTGGTGGAGATGTGGGCACTCAATGATCGACGACAGGTTTTGTATTCAGCCTGTTTGGAGGTTCAGTTTCATGGAGATCATGTTTGCAGTCCATCATGGCCTTATCGACCACTGAAGTGGAATATATTGGCATTACAGAGATAGCGAAGGAGGCCCTATGGCTGAAGGGTTTGGCGTTGGAGATGGGTTTTGCACAGGAGGTCGTCAAAGTGCACTGTGATAGTCAGAATGCACTGTTACTTGCATAGAACTCTATTTACCATGCAAGGATGAAGTACATTGATATTAGATATCATCAGATCAGAGAGCTTATGGAATGAAGTGAGGTGGAGCTGGTGAAGGTTCACACTAAGGAGAATCCAATGGATGCACTAACGAAGGTTCTTCCACGGGACAGCTTTCGAAGATGTGTGACACTGATGTGCTTGATGGATAGGACGGAGTTGGCTGAGGCCTTGGGGCACCAAGGTGGAGATTGTTGGGCCTTATGTGATGCACTCAAGGCTCAAGGGACTAAGACTAAGGTCAAGGTCCAAAGTCCATGAGGTAGTCATAGGGTTTCTTGGGCTAGTTTGGGCCCTAGGATGAAAGGCTGTCAGCCTTTCTGGTCTTGAGGTTTAGGAGACTTGAGCCTCAAGGCGCTAACTTATTTTGGGCTAGATTTGAATTCTAGGTAAATGAGATTTGTTCAAATCATGGGTGTACAAGGGTTTGGGTTAGCACAAATCTCATATCAAGTTAGCCAAGGGAGTTTTGTGGTTGGGTCACATTGACCTTGTATAAATACCTTTGTATTTAGGATTTATATGAATGGTTCAATCAATCAAATCATTTTCTCTCTAAACTTTCTTTCTCTTCCTTTCTCTCTCTCTCTCTATGGTCTTCTCCATGCCCTAGAACCAAGAAAGCTAGGATTTCTTGGCTGCCACCCAAAAAGGAAAGAAAGGAGAAGCTAGAAACCAGCACCCCCTTTGTGCACGCCCCTATTTTGAGCGCCCCCTCTTAGCTGCCTAAGAAGAGTTTCAGGTCCTACTTTTTTATTTTTTGGAGGTTCATCAAGAGTGCTTGTAGGTCTCAAAAGGTGGATTTTAGATCTGATGGAGAAGGGGTTCAAATCGAAGAAGAAAATCCTACTGATAGGATTTACAAGGCTGCTGATACCACGAAGGCTGTTCTTCTTCAACGGTTTCATCCCCTTCCAGTGAGTTTTTTTTATTGATCTCCTGATGGAAGGTACTCCACACACCTAAGAATATGACACAACACTTCGATAGTGGGATCTATTATGTACGTCATGATATGTACGCGACGGGATGTGGCATACTCACTAAGGGTACTGAGCTGATACCAATTCGATCCAAATGAGAACCACTAGAAGGTCGTAAAGACCATCCTTAAGTATTTGAGAAATACTAAGGATCAGTGGCTTATCTATGAAAATCTGACTTAAAACTTATGAGATTTATAGACTCTAATTTTCAGTCAGATCATGATGACAGTAAGAGCGTGTCAGGATATATTTATACCCTGAATGGTGGAGCAATTTGCTGGAAGAGTTCCAAGTAGCACACTGTGACCAACTTTACTTGTAAGGTAAAATATATCATGACATCCGATGCTACGAAAAAAGTTGTGTGGTCATAAAAATTTATCAACAAACTTGGAGTGGCACTTTCCCTTGATGGCCTCATCTTGTTGTACTGTGACAGCACTGGTGCCATTGCTCAAGCGAAGGAACTGAAGTTACATCAGCGGACCAAGCACATTCTGCACCACTATCACTTGGTCTGAGAGATCGTGGATCGAGATGACGTTGAGCTTCAGAAGATCGATGGAAATGAGAACTTAACCGACCCATTTACTAAAACCCTTGATGTCAACGAGTTCGAAGACTATAAATCAAAGATGGGTGTACGATACTGTACCGATTGGCTTTAGTCCAAGTGAGAGTTGTTGAAAATTATGTCCTAAAGCTAATCGTCAGTCTGTTGAAGATTGAGCTTATTATTATAATTATATATAAATTATTAAATTAATAAATATTATTTAATTTTTTCATCACTATGTACATCTTATTTTGAACTCTTGTTATGTGATGAAGTCCTTAAGATCATTTGATTTGATATAGAAAGATATATCATTTAGTCTTTAAATCTTAAGTTCATGACCAAATGATATACTATTATTAAGATGATAGCTATATCAAGTATAGATCGTTGTATGCCATGTACATTGGTTGTCCTCTTAATTAAGGAGTGTGGAGACACTGGCAGGGTATGCAAGTGAGATGTAGGAGTATATCTTACTAAACATGACCAACTACTGGGCACTCTGCTGTCAAGAGTAGCTCACGAAAGATATGGATATAAGTATCCCTTCGATCTAAGATTACCACGGTGATTTACAAGCAACTCACTGTGCTTTGGTGTGAGAGTATCTAAATTTTTAATTTAGTAATGAAAGATTTCTGGGCACAGTTAAGTACTTAAAAAGTCAGTGTGTGAGTCAAGATAGAATTGACCTTTTCAAATAAGTAGGAGTTAATGTATCAATATATTTCAATTCAGTAAAATCTCGATTGAGATAATCCATGTGATGAATTTTAAAAATTGAAATATAATGTGGATGATCATATCAGGGTTGATAGTTAAACCCAAAGTCACCTTGAACATTTGGATCAAAAAGATGAATTATACGGTAACCATATGCCAATAGATTTTTGAATGATGCTTTTGTTGCCCAGCTATGCAACCTAAGAGGGGGGATGAATTAATTTTTTTAAAAATTTAAAATTAACTTACAACTATGAGAATTATTTAACAATGAGCAGGATAAATGTGAAGAGCGAAATTTATGCAAGGTGTAGAAGTTGGATGCAAGAATACAAGAAGATAAGAAAATTTAAAAGGAGAGCAAGTAAGCACAACACAAACAAAAAGATTTATAGTGGTTCGGTACCAACCTTGCACCTACATCCACTCCCCAAGCTCCTACTTGGGAATTCAAATCCACTAAATCGTATTCAAACCGAATATAACGTCGGAACCTCTGACTCTAGCTATTCCAAGCTAGAATACTTATTTCCTGAGTACAAACCAACCCAATATAATCTGATTTAAGGTTCGGATCAATCTTTTCATATTTTGAATCCTTCCAAAATAAAAAATCAACTCAACAATAGAGTATAATAGTTAATCACATGAAAATACAGATGTAGCTCCTTTAATGAGCTAAAAAAGCTTTAAATACACTTTACACAATAAGAATGAAGCTCTTCCAATTTTCTTCAAGGTGGTTGAAGACTTGAATGAGCTCTTGAGGGGTTGGTGAACCTAAATAAAAGCTTCTTGAACTTTTAAGAGGGCTCTTGCTTAGGGTTGAAATGAATGCTTGAAGAACCTCTTCAAAACCTTATTGATTCCCTTCTTTAAGTACCTTTTATAACTTCAAATAATGATGGAGAGTAATCTGGATTGAAATAGAGCCATTGGAGCACATTAAATGGGCATTAAATGCAGCCAAAATGAGCTGAAAACTAGCAATTGCGAAACTTTTCCATCACAGGGGTCGACTCATAGGGTCGACTCATGCTCATGAGTTGACTCATGGGGTCGACTTCTGTGGCACAGAACAAAAAATGACTGTTCTATAATTTTGGCCTACACAGCAGTAGAGGTCGACTCATAGGGTCGACTCATACTCAGGGATCGACTCATAGGGTCGACTCACAGAGTGTGCCAGCCAAAGAATTCAGCGTGCCGTTCAGCCTCTTTTGCCATGAGTCGACTCATGGGGTCGATTCAAATATATAAACATAATTTTCTTTTAAAACACATATTCAAAAATATTAAAATTACCTCCAATAGATTATAAATCTTGTGTTCTTCCTCTTGAGGCTTCCAAATCAGAACTTGGTAAAATTATGATTTTGCCCCTGAAATACAATAAATCTTTTTTCAAATCAAAATCATTAGTAACCCCCTCAAATATTTTGTAATCATCAAAATTAATTCAAGGAGCAACAATCTTCCCCTTTTTGATGATGACAAAATACTTGAGCAAAAGCATATATAAAGCATTGAACATGAATTTTAAATTTATGAAGATGCATCACTTCAATATCATAGCCAAATATTTGAACGAAATACATCATAAGCAGTTTGAAGATCAATTTAAAATTTATTTATAAGTTTATTTCTTTGAAAATTAGATAAAAAAGGAGTTGGCGATTTTGGTTCTTTGACACATTTGCTTAACAATTTTTCTTTATTGCTTATTGCTCATTTCTTTATTGCTTATTGCTCAAATTCGATTTTGATTCTCTACTCCTTTTTGACAGCATCAATTAAGATTCTCTACTCCTCCTTTTAAGGGATCTTGAAAGGATAAATTTTTTTTACTCTCCCTTTTTGATAGCATCAATTAAGATCTTAAGGGATTTTAAGGATAGAGAAAAGAAAAGAAAGATGACAAAAAGGATATATTTTTTTTACTCCTTTTTGATACCATATTTTACTTCTTTATCCCCCTTCTTTAATTGCTTATTTCTCTACTCCCCCTCAACATAGAAAACATAAAGGATATATCAACTTTCTCATCTAGAAGATATTGCAATTCATAGTATTTTTCAGTACTAATATGAGTTATTTTTTATATCTTATAATTAAAATAATTCAATTTGATCACATTCATAGACATTCATTAAAAGTCAAAGCACATATATATATATATTCAAAAGTGATTGAATACAAAAGGTGTCCCAATACACATAAGTCAACTCAAAATACAAAAGTCATAGATAGAAACTATCCAAAAGTTAATTAGTCAACAAATACAAGGCCCATAAGATAGATTCTAGACATAGGAGACAAACTAATCTAGATCTAATAGATGTCATGGCTAGAGGGATCAGAATCTAAAGAATCAGAGATAGGGTGAGGAGATGTAGGATCAAGTCCACGGGCATGACCTCGACCGTGTCTGCCTCGACCACGGGTAGAGGTACCAGCACGAGTAGAGGGGTGAGAGGATCCTGGAGCCTGAGAAGCTACAGACTGTGCTATAAGAGAAAGTCTGATGGTGTCCAAAAGATCCAAGGCTCTCAATACATACTGCATCAGGGCACTGAACTGAGTAGAAGCATTCTCACTGAAGCCCCTGATCTCTCTCCTCAAGAAGTCAAAACTACTCTCTAAGACTCCTCGAAGTCTAGCCACATCTGTAGTTAGGTCTGAGACCTCAGTGATATCTTCATACGGTTGGGGATAGGCTAAAGCTAATACTTGCCCCTACAAGTCTAATACTCTGCCTGTCAATATCAAAATACATCTCTCAAGCTGCTCAATACATACCGACTGATCAGTAAGCATCTTAAAAATAGAAGAAATATGAGGAATCAGAGTCTGGTCTGAATCATCCTAGGATGTCGATCTCTATGCAAAGACTGAAGTGGCAAACTGCTGAGATAGAATGGCGGCAACATGCTGGAACATCATCTCAATCTGATCATCTACTAGTCTGAACTCTGAAGGATCTGCCCTGCTCTCTGACTGTGAAACTGAAGCATGCCTCCTCACAGACTCTGAAGGACCAACCTCGTGATCAAATATGAACTGAATATGTGGGGATGCTCTATGATCATGAAGTGGTGAAGATGGTCCCTCCTCCTCTACTCTATCCTCCTCTCTCTCCTCAACACCCTTTGTCCAACCGCCATCAGTCTTAGAGAAACCCATGCGATGCAGTGTGTGGTAGTTGATGGTGTCAGAATGAGATAGTCTAGCAGCTGTCTCCCCCTCAAAACTGACTCCGAACTTCCTAAAAATTAAGGTGAGTACCATACCAAAAGGCAAGTGAGCCTTGGACCTGTTCAGGGTCTCTCTCATGGCCTCAAACATCAATGCGGGAAGGTTCAGAGGGGTCTGTGTGATCATATGGTACATAATGCAAATATTTCTACCAAATAGAAGGTCGTGTCTACCACTCCTAGGGACAAACAGTTTGGTTACCAAGTGATGTAACAGCCTCATCTCAACAGAAAGAATTTTTGCTTTCAATTTATTTAGACTTTCAGTATAGCTTCTCCCTAAGATAACATTAATTCCTTCTTCTTTAATAGGGAGCTCTATATTGGTATAGCCTTCATAAGGCAAATGCAATATCTATCCTAAAAGGACTGGATCAAGAATAACATCAACACCTTTTATTGTAGATTTCACTATTCCATTGCTATAGCTCAAATTTAAGTAAAATTCTCTGACTAGATCGACATAAGTATTTTCTTTTAAAGAGCAGTAAAGTTTTCATCCTTAATACTTAATCTTCGATCCAATAGTGAATCTTTCTTTTTCAAAAAACTTGAAATCAATATTTTTTCCAGGTTTTACTTTTCGATCAGAGAGAGGTACCTTGCTTGGGCTGATTGGAGACTGAGTGGAAGCTGAAGCAGGACCTGGAGCAGGGATTAGAGTAGGAGAGGGCTCGGTTGCTAATCTCTTTCTACGCACACTATCTTCCAACCCGCGAACGGATTTTCTTCTTTGCGGTAGCTTTGTTTTGGGAGCCATTAGGTCAAGAGAGACTTGAAAGGAGCTTAAAAGACTAAATGTGAGGTAGAGAGGAAAGGATTTTGGAAGGAAAAAGGCAAGAATTTAAGGAGTTAAATCACCAGTTTGGAGAAGAGGGGATGATTCTAGGGCAAGCTCGAACTGCCCCAAATGAAGAAGGAAGAGGAGAAGAACTTGGTTCCTAAACGGGCGATTTGAAGAGTGAAAATTGGTGAGAGGAGATATCTGAGAGAAATATTTGGTTTGAGGGAGAAGAGATAGAGAGCTTTTAGTTTGGTGGGAGGAAGAAGATGAAGGGCTGAGTCAGCTCAAAGAAAAATTCTCAATAAGAAGAGAGCACCAGAAGGATTTTGACAAAATTGTAAGTTTGCCCTAGGATCGACCCTGGGGGTCGACTCATGGCACAGAAAAATTCAAAAGAAGGAAGGAACAATTTCGAAAAAATTTGAAACTCTGAGAGAAGGATGTTTACCCAAGTATTGATTATGTGAATGATAGTTTTGAGCTTTTAAGCTCTTAAGAAAAATGAGAATTGAGCTCAATAGATTTGGTTCAATGAATTTTTTGTTGGAATCAGATCTAGGATTTCAGGGTTAGATCTTGAAACTTTTTCAAGATTATACAGCGGAAGACTAAAATAAATCAAAATTTATTTTTTAAAATCAGAGAATCCCTAGATCTAAGATCCTATTACATGATTATTACATAGCATTAAATCAAAAATTAAAATATAGAAATATAGCATGAACTACATGTTGATCATATCAACAAGTTTCTATACTACATCTAATGTATGTTTTAAACAATAGATCAGATCTATTACCTTGTAAGTTAGACATTTTAACCTCGCTGATCTGGGCTTGAGGATGATGTTGTAAGCCACACACGTATCCAGCCTCTAGGAGTCATCCACACGAGCCCACGAATCTCGATCAGAAGTCCTGCTTCAGAAAATCAGCACAGTATGCTAGTACTGCGCTGATCCTTCTTTGATGGTTGATCAGGTGCCTCCTTCTTCTTGATTTGGACTCTTCCAAAGATGAAAAGTAGGAGGATAAGTTTCAGATCTGAGATGCTCTCAGGAAACTCAAGATGGAGGGAGGAAAGATATGAAAACAAACAACCCTAGAAGAAGACCCTCTTCTTCTTCTCGTTTCTCTCTAGACACCCTAACTTGTGTCTATTATATCTCCACGACCCAAAGGTCTTTCTCTCTAATTTTTAGATGGCCCAAAGGCTCTCAAATCTCTATCTTCTTCAAAAATTTTATGAAGAAACTCATTTTATATAGAGAGATATGATAGAGTCCTTATCTAGGTCAAATACCTAGTCAAGGTTTATCCAAACATGGCAAGTTAAGGGGCGCCCAACTCTTGAGCACCTCCTCTTTATTTTCATGCATAGATTATCAGCAAAGGGTACACAATATGTACCATAAAAGCCATAAAAATTCCAAAAAAAATTTGGATAGATTTGGTGCAAAATTGAAAGAGTTTTGGATTTCTAAAACTCTATCTCATAGAATTCGAAATCCAAATTTATTCCTTTTTGATTTGATCCAAACCACCTTCCATGTAAGAAAGAAGAGAGAAAACCTTTTGAGAACGTGGGAGAGTCCTAGGAGAGGGCTTTTGTCGCACAAAATAAGAGGAGATTGGCGTTGAATGAGAGAGAGGGCGTGGGGAAGGCTTATGTGGCGCAAGGTGGAATCCTAGTCTTACTAGGATTCTATCTTATGACTTGTTTTAATTTGGTTTCTCAAACCAAATCAAAACAAAATTAGATCAATCTAATTAAAATAGGTTTTAATCCAATTAAAAATCTAATTTAATAAGATTAAATTAGATTTAAATCTGATTTAATTTTCTAATCAAATTAGAAATTAGATTGACCCAAGTCCTAGTTGAACTAGGACTAGTTTTTCCTTGCACTTGGCTTATCCAATAAATCAATTGGACTTGATCCAATCAAGCCCAAACCAAATCTAATTAAATTATATTTAATTAGACTTAATCTCAGCCCATTGGCTTAATCAAATTAAGTTAATTAGCAATCGAATTGCTAATCGATCCTCCTGCAACACTTGCACTAGGTTAAATGTCAATCGTATTGATCATTTAACCCTAGAACGACTCTTAATCGTTGATCAACCATCTGATCGGATCATGAACTCTAATATGTGTGACCTCATAGGTCTGAACCTAAGTCAGTAGCACAGGAATAAATTTTTGTACCAATCGAAGTGACCATCTAGCAATGATACCCGACGACCGGATAGGTCGAATGTGTAGAACAACATCCTTAGAACCCATGCGGATATAGTTTTCATATAATTCATCCCCTCGACCAAAATGATCATAGGACATCCCAGAGCTCAACTGTTAACTCTGATCAGGTTGTCTACATTGTATTTCAAAATATCAAATCCATCTGATGGATTTTCCTAGCCAAGGTTTTGCTAAATTAAAATACAGCGACTCATTCTTCTCCAACTCTTGGAGTGGTCAATCAAATCTCGATCACACTCTGACTTCGCAAGTACTTGACTGTGCCCAGAAGCCTTCTATCTCTGAATTAAAAATTCAGTTAGTTCAGTACCAAAGCATAGTGAGTTGCTTGCAAGTCACTGAGGCGATCTCAGGTCTAAGGGACACTTATACCTATATCCCATCAGAGACATTCTTGACAGCAGAATACTCTGGAGTTGGTCACGTTCAATGATGATGTATCAGTACATCATACCTGTATGCCATACCAGTATCTCCACACTCTTTGGTTAAGAGGACAACCAACCCATATGGCCTACAGCGACCTATGCTCGATAGAAGCTGTCATCCAACAGCCTATCATTTGGTCATGAACTATTTTAAGGACTAATCGATAAATCCTCTCTTTATCGAATCTAAATAGTCCTAAGGACTTCATCATAACAACAGAGTTCATTAGAAGATGAAAGCTTATGATGAAAATGCCAAATATATTTTATTTATTAATAAATCAATTACAATACTTGATTGCTCAACCGTCAACAGCTTGACGATTGGCTTTTTGGGACACATTTCCCAACAATTCCCACTTGTCCTAAAGCCACTCGGCATAGTATCTAATACCCATCTTTGACTTGTGGTTGTCGAACTCCTTTATCGCCAGGACTTTAGTGAAGGGGTCGGCCAGGTTCTCCTTTCCGTCGATCTTCTGAAGGTCGACGTCACCTCGATCCACGATCTCCTGGATCAGATGGAAGTGGCGCAAGATGTGCTTCGTCCGCTGATGTGCTTTAGGTTTTTTCGCCTGAGCTATGGTACCAGTGCTATCACAGTAGAGCAGGATCAGACCATCGAGGGAGGGTGCTACTCCAAGCTCGTTGATGAATTTTTTCAGCCACACAGCTTCCTTTGCGGCATCCGATGCTCCGATGTACTCCGCTTCACAAACAGAGTCCGCCACAGTATGCTGTTTGGAACTCTTCCAGTAGATGGCTCCACCATTCAGAGTAAAGATATAACCCAACACGCTCCTGCTGTCATCATGGTCAGATTGAAAGCTAGAGTCTGTGAACCCCACAAGTTTCAGATCTGACTCACCATAAACCAACCATTGGTCCTTTGTATTTCTCAAATACTTAAGGATGGCTTTAACCACTTTTCAGTGATTTTCTTCAGGATCAGATTGGTATCTACTCACTACTCCTAGTGAGTATGCCACATCTGGTCTTGTACATATCATGGTGTACATGATAGATCCCACGGCTGAAGCATATGGGACTTTACTCATACGCTCTCTCTCTTCAGGAGCTGTCGGACAATCCTTCTTAGAGAGAGAAATTCCATGGCCTATCAGTAGATAGCCCTTCTTGAAATTCTCCTTGCTGAACCTCTTCAGCACAGTGTCTATGTAAATGGACTGGGACAACCCAAGCATCATTTTAGATCTATCCCTATAGATCTTCATCCCTAGGATGTAGGATGCTTCACCCAAGTCCTTCATGGAGAACTGTGATGACGACCAAACTTTTATTCTCTATAATGCGGGGATGTCATTCCCGATTAAGAGAATATCATCTACGTACAAAATAAGAAATACCACAACTGGACCATTTGCCCATTTATAGATGCAGGGCTCTTCTCCATTCTTAATGAAGCCATACGTTTTGATCACCTTATCAAAATGCATGTTCCAACTCCAAGAAGCTTGCTTCAATCCATAAATGGATCTCTGAAGCTTGCACACCTTGGACTCATCTGTGGATGTAAACTTCTCAGGTTGTATCATATACACCTCTTCGATCAGCTCTCCATTCAGGAAAGCTATCTTTACATCCATCTGCCAGATCTCATAATCTAGATGGGCAGCTATTGCAAGCATTATCTGAATGGATTTGAGCATTGCCACAGGGGAAAATATCTTGTCATAGTCAATACCATAACGTTGATGATACCCCTTGGCGATCAGACGGGCTTTATAGGTCTCCACCTTTCCGTCTGTGCCCCTCTTCCTTTTGAAGACCCATTTACACCCAATGGGTTTAACTCCTTTAGGTGGGTCAACCAATGTCCATACATCGTTGACCTTCATGGACTCCATTTTGGATTTCATGGCTTCAAGCCATTTTTCAGAATCAGGTCTCTGCATTGCATCCATATAGGTGATCGGATCCTCATTATTCTCATCAAGTTTGATGGGATCACCGTCTCAGACCAAGAAACCGTAGTATCTATCTGACTGATGCGGTACTCTATCAGATCTCCTTAATGATGCAGGTATATTGGGCTCCAGATCTGATCTAATCAAATCTGACTCAGGTTTAGCTATTGGTGTCGGTCCTTCTACCTATTGAACTTCATCAAGTTCAACCTTAGAGGTAACGGTTCCTTCACCAAGGAACTCCTTTTCTAAAAAGATTGCCTTAAGGCTGACGAACACCTTTTGTTCATCAGCATGGTAGAAAAAATATCTTTTTGTCTCTTTGGGGTACCCTATGAATGAGCATTTGTCAGACCTGGGTCCAAGTTTGTCTGTGACTAATCGTTTGACATAGGTCGGGCACCCCCAGACCCTAAGGTGTGAAAGTGCTGGCTTACATCCCATCCATATCTCATATGGAGTCTTAATTAAAGACTTACTTGGAACCCTATTTAACAGATAGCAGGCCGATTCAAGTGCATATCTCCAGAAGGATATCGGCAAGCTAGCAAAACCCATCATGGATCGGACCATGTCTAACAGAGTCCGATTTCTCCTTTCAGACACACCATTATGCTGTGATGTTCCTGGAGAAGTCCATTGGGAGAGAATCTCATTCTCTCCTAGATATGTGAGAAACTCACTAGAAAGGTATTCTCCTTCTCGATCAGATCGAAGAGTTTTAATACTCTTCCCAGTTTGTTTTTCTACTTCACTTCGAAATCGTTTGAACATTTCAAATGAATCCGACTTATGTTTCATCAGATAGACATATCCATATCGGGATAGGTAATCCATGAAAGTTATGAAGTAGAAATATCCACCTCTAGCACTGGTGCTCATGGGCCCGCATACATCAGTATGTACTAGGCCCAAGAGCTTAGTAGCTCTCTCACCTTTTTCAGTAAAAGGTGACTTGGTCATTTTACCAAGAAGACAAGACTCACAGGTTGGAAGTGATTCACAATCACTGACTTCGAGGATTTCCTCTTGAGTCAACTTGTTTATTCTGTTCTTGTTTATATGACCTAGCCTACAGTGCCATAAGTAGATATCTGACACACTATCTAATCTAGGGTGCTTGCCAGTTGAATAGACTCTTATCGAGCTTGATCTTTCTGGTCTGGCCCTGCACTGATGTCCCAGTCTGAACTTGCACCTTCTTCACTTTCTTCTTCTTGTTCTTCTTCCCTTTTTTAAAAGGTCGAGAATCAGAAGATGAACCTCCCACTAAGTTCACCGACTCTTTGTGAAGTTGGTGATCCTTCTCAAAGTTCTGAAGCAACCCCAGTAACCCGTGATAGTTTACTTCAGGCTTTGTCATTCTATAATGAGTGAGGAATGGGAGATAAGACTTGGGCAGCAAGTTCAGTATTGCATCTTTCCCAAGTTGCTCATGCAAGGGAAAGCTAAGTTTGCTCAATCATTCCATCAGCTCGATCATGTACAATACATGATCAGTGACAGAGGCACCATCTCGCATTTTGGCGTTGAAGATGGCACAACTAATCTTGTGCCTCTCTACATCATCGAGTGTGCCAAAGGCATCCTCCAATACTTGAAGCATATCTTTTGGCTGAGCCATCTCGAATCTATGACTGAACTCGTCGCTCATGGCAGGCAGCATGATACAACGCACCATGGTCTGGTCACTGAGCCACTTCTGGTAAGTATCTCTGATTGTTTCAAGTGCATTGGCAGCTAGCTCTTCAGGTGCAGGATCCATTATCACATATAGGATCCGTTCATGCTCTAGGACAATCTTCTACTTTTGGTACCAGCTACCAAAGTTGGGTCCCACCAACTTATCATTGTCCAACAATGATCGGAGAGATAGGGAAGTGGCTATATATGCACAAAGGAAAACCATAACCTAATTAGTAATTGATTCATTAAACCTAAAGATTTGAACTTTAATCAAAAGGTTTCTCCTACTATTTTATTCAAATTGGTAGCCTCTACCTTCAATTCGAAGAATTACCCTAATTCCATAGTGGGTACTAGAATCTACTTAGACTGCACACAAGCCCAACTTTGGTTGGCCAACCCATGTACATCTAAGGTAGGTTCATAACCAATTATTTCTCTAAATAATTTTTAATAATTTTAATTTTGCCCCAGTAACCTAATCAGTAGGCTTTGGCCTCCACTGTAAGGATCTGGTTAGGTCCAACCATTAACATGATCATACTTGGTGTATCTAACCAACGAATGATTAAGTCCAACTTTGGTTGGCTCACCTAACCACCATTAAAGAGATACTTTCAAGTCATCATATGATGAGTGATAATTTCATTAGTCAACAAGCACCAGGCCTTTGGGTCTGCAATGATTATTGAGTTAATGGACTCATTATCAAACACCTTAATGGGAGGCTATGACTCAGTTATCTCCAAAACTTTGTCATTTTAAGGATCTAATAATTTTAGAAGATTTAAATAATATAGAGGATGAGGTCAGATGAACCAGCTTATCATGATCCTCTCACTGGCTTCACCAAGTCAGCTTAAGGGAGACCATTAAAAGGGCTGGTCTAGGAGCACCTAAATCAGTCACACTGATTTACCTAGCTGACATGGGTCAGCTTGAATAGTCAAGTGATCCGATCAAAACATAATTTCACCAAGAGGCTAGGTAAGTTCAATCAGTGGGAGGGTCTGCCAAAGCTTGCCTTAGACACCATCAGAAATGGCCAGATAAGCGGGCTCCCAATTAAAAACCACCGGTCTGGTTTACCTTAGACACCAACTAATTTAATTAGTTTTGATTAAATCAACCTAATAGTTTGTGCTAGACCGCTTAGCCAAGAATCAAGTCCATTTGGTTCTCGTTAAAGATATGGACTTGACCAACTACAACTATTATAATTGATCTAGAGAATCCTTGACCTAATTTAAGACAACAATTGATTAGATTTAGTCAATTCTCTAATTAAATCCATCTTTAATCTAACCATAGGTCTAACCCAATTAATGGACCTAATTTCCACTAACCCATTAACCCAATGTGTTATGGTTTGTGTCTTAGGTTCTTCAATTCACAATCCTAGAACCTAATCAAACAACTTCTTGATTCTTAATTAAGTTTTGGGCTGAGGGTTGGGTTTAACTTTTTAAAAAATAATTTTCATATTTATAAAATAATTTTATAATATGATTCTACCAACCATATTGCATGTTTGATTCATAATCAAGATACAAATGAAATAAACATGAAACTACTTTAGATCTAATCTAAACAGGTTCATGTGATTGAAACAATTTCAACTTTAAATAATTTCTTTGCACAAAAATTATTAACAAAGAGATTTTATTTCAGATTTAAACACCTTTTAAATCTAATAAATCATAAATTTAATCTAAATCATATCTAACAAATTTTTGATTAAAGATAGATCTACACAAACTAGGACAACCTTTGCACTGTAAGGGGTAAACCTTACAGCAGGACAACCTTGCAGTTCGTGATTGATCTAAAATTTTAATTTCATATTTAATAATCAGATTATAAATTAGATCTAATCTAAAAAATAATCTAAGCATGTATAAATAATCATGTAATAAAGAACCTGGCTCTGATACCAATTGTTGGAACCAGATCTAGGGTTTCAGGGTTAGATCTTCAAACTTTTTTAAGATCATACAGCGGAAGACTAAAATAAATTAAAATTTATTTTTTAAAATTAGAGAATCTCTAGATCTAAGATTTTATTATATAATTATTACATAGCATTAAATTAAAAATTAAAATATAGAAATATAGCATGAATTACATGTTGATCATATCAACATGTTTCTATACTATATCTAATGTATGTGTTAAACAATAGATCAGATCTATTACCTTGCAAGTTAGATATTTTAACCTTACTGATCTGGGCTTGAGAATGATATTGCAAGCCACACATGCATCCGACCTCTAGTAGTCGTCCACACGAGCCCACGAATCTCGATCAGAAGTCCTGCTTCAGAAAATCAGCACAGTATGTTAGCACTGCACTGATCCTTCTTTGATGGTTGATCAGGTGCCTCCTTCTTCTTGATTTTAACTCTTCTAAAGATGGAAAGTAGAAGGAGTTTCAGATCTGAGACGCTCTCAGAAAACTCAAAATGGAGGGATGAAAGATATGAAAACAAACAACCCTAGAAGAAGACCCTCTTCTTCTTCTCGTTTCTCTCTCTAGACACCCTAACTTGTGTCTATTATATCTCTAAGACCCAAAGATCTTTCTCTCTGATTTTTGGATAGCCCAAAGGTCTCTCAAATCTCTATCTTCATCAAAAATTTCATAAAAAAACTCATTTTATATAGAGAGATATGATAGAATCCTTGTCTAGGTCAAATACATAGTCAAGGTTTATCCAAACATGGCAAGTTAAAGGGCACCCAACTCTTGAGCACCTCCTCCTTATTTTCATGCATGGATCACTAGTAAAGGGTGCACAATGTGTACCCTAAAAGTCATAAAAATTTCAAAAAAAATTTGGATAGATTTGGTGCAAAATTGAAAGAGTTTTAGATTTCTAAAACTCTATCTCATAGAATTCAAAATCCAAACTTATTCCTTTTTGATTTGATCCAAACCACCTTCCATGTAAGAAAGAAGAGAGGAAATCTTTTGTGAACGTGGGAGAGACCTGGGAGAGGGCTTTTGTCACACAAAATAAGAGGAGATTGGCATTGAATGAGAGAGAGGGCATGGGGAAGGCTTATGTGGCGCAAGGTGGAATCCTAGTCTTACTAGGATTCTATCTTATGACTTGTTTCAATTTGGTTTCTCAAACCAAATCAAAACAAAATAAGATCAACCCAAGTAAAATAGGTCTTAACCAATTAAAAATCTAATTTAATCAGATTAAATTAGATTTAAATCTGATTTAATTTTCTAATCAAATTAAAAATTAGATTGACCCAAGTCCTAGTTGAACTAGGACTAGTTTTTCCTTGCACTTGGCTTATCCAATAAACCAATTGAACTTGATCCAATCAAGCCCAAACTAAATCTAATTAAATTATATTTAATTATACTTAATCTCAACCCATTGGCTTAATCAAATTAAGCCAATTAGCAATCGAATTGCTAATCGGTCCACCTGCAACACTTGCACTGGGTTAAATGTCAATCGTATTGATCATTTAACCCTAGAATGACTCTTAATCATTGATCAACCATCCAATCGGATCATGAACTCTAATGTGTATGACCTCATAGGTCCAAACCTAAGTCGGTAGCACAAAAATAAATTTTTATACCAATCGAAGTGACCATCTAGCAATGGTACCCGACGATCGGATAGGTCGAATGTGTAGAACAACATCCTTAAAACCCTTGCGGTTATAGTTTTCATATAATTCATCTCCTTGACCAAAATGATCATAGGATACCCCAGAGTTCAACTGTCAACTCTAATTAGGTTGTCCAAATTGTATTTCAAAATATCAAATCCATCTGGTGGATTAGCCTGGCCAAGGTTTTGCTAAATTAAAATACAGTGACTCATTCTTCTCCAACTCTTGAAGTGGTCAATCCATCTCGATCACACTCTGACTTCGCAAGTACTTGACTGTGCCCAGAAACCTTCCATCTCTAAATTAAAAATTCAGTTAGTCCAGTATCAAAGCACAGTGAGTTGCTTGCAAGTCACTGAGGCGATCTCAGGTCTAAGGGATACTTATACCTATATCCCATCAGAGACATTCTCGACAGCAGAATACTCTGGAGTTGGTCACGTTCAATGATGATGTACCAGTATATCTCACCTGTATGCCATCCTAGTGTCTCCACACTCTTTGGTTAAGAGGACAACCAACCCATATGGCCTACAGCGACCTATGCTCGATAGAAGCTGTCGTCCTTATTAACAGCCTATCATTTGGTCGTGAACTATTTTAAGGACTAATAGATAAATCCTCTCTTTATCGAATCTAAATAGTTTTAAAGACTTCATCATAACAACGGAGTTCATTAGAAGATGAAAGCTTATGATGAAAATACCAAATATATTTTATTTATTAACAAATCAATTACAATACTTGGTTGCTCAACCGTCAACAGCTTGACGATTGGCTTTTTGAGACACATTTTCCAATATTTTTGGCATTAAAAATTTAGAATCAAAGAAATACTTAAGCTAATGGATCAAAGATTCTTAGTTCTCTCCTAATTTCATAAAATTTATCTTCACTTAAGGCCTTGGTAAAGATGTCAGCCAATTATTTTTTAGTACAAACATAATCAAGAATTATATCTTTATTTTGGACATGTTCTCTTATGAAATGATGCCTAATTTCAATATGTTTTGATCTAGAATGCTGAATTAAATTTTTAGTTAGATTTATAGCACTAGTGTTATCACATCTTATGGAAGTTTTATTGAGTTTGATGTCAAAGTCTTCAAGTTGTTGCTTAATCCATAAGATTTGAGCACAACAACTTTCAGCTGCAATATATTCGTCCTCGATCGTAGACAGTGCTATCGAGTTTTGTTTCTTGCTAAACCAAGAGATTAAGTTAACTCTAAGAAATTGGCAAGTTCTACTAGTACTTTTTCTATCTAATCTACATCCAGCAAAATCACATCTGAATATCCTATCAAGTCAATTGATGAGTCCTTAGAATACCATAGTCCTAGAGTTTGTGTACCATTTAAATATCTAAGAATTTTTTTAGCTGCATTCAAGTGAGATTCTTTCAGATTTGATTGAAAGCGAGCACAAAGATAAATACTAAACATAATATCTGGTCTACTAGCAGTTAAATACAATAGAGAACCAATCATACCTCTATAAAATTTTAAGTCTACATTTTTACCTCCTTCATCCTTGTCAAGCTTACATGATGGGCTCATGGGTGTACCAATTACTTTGGAGTTCTTCATTCTAAATCTTTTGAGTAGTTCTCTTGTATACTTGCTTTGGGTGATGGAGATTCCTTCCTTTGTTTGTTTGATTTGGAGTCCGAGGAAGAATGTAAGTTCTCCCATCATGCTCATCTCGAACTCCCCCTGCATGAGCTTAGCAAAATCTTGACAAAGAGTTTCATTAGTAGACTCAAAAATAATATCATCAACATATATTTATATAACTAATATATCATTTTGATTTCTTTTAATGAAAAAGGTTGTGTCTATATTTCCTCTTGAAAAACCATTATTAAGCAGAAATTTGCTTAGCCTTTCATACCAAGCCCTAGGTGCTTGTTTCAAACCATATAATGCTTTGTTTAATTTAAAAATATGATTAAAAAAAGTATGATTTTCAAAATCTGGAGGTTGTTCTACATAAACTTCTTCGGCAATATATCCATTTAGAAAAGCACTTTTAACATCCATTTGGAATAACTTAAAATTTATAAAGCAAGCATATACAAGTAGAAGTCTAATTGCTTCTAATCTAGCAACAGGTGCAAAAGTCTCATCAAAATCAATTTTTTCTTCTTGATTATAACCTTTTGCAACTAATCTCGCTTTATTTCTTATCATATTTCCATGTTCATCCAATTTATTCCTATATACCATTTTGTGCCAATTATTGAATAATTTTTAGGTCTTGAAACTAAAGTCCATACATTATTTCTTTCAAATTGATTAAGTTCTTCTTGCATTACATTTACCCAATTATAATCTTTTCAGCTTCATCTATAGTTTTAGGTTCAAGATGAGAAAAAAAAGTAAAATGATTGAATGCATCTCTAAGTGAAGAGCGAGTTCTTACACCATGTGTAGGATCACCAATGATTAGTTTCTTGGGGTGATTGTGATCATACCTCCATTCTTTGGGTAGATCATTTGTACCTAGAGGTTGTTCTTGTTGTTCTTCACCTTCTTCATCCTGTTTGTCTTCATGTTCTTCATCATCTTGAATGGTTGAGTTTTTTAGAGTGATCTCCTTCATCCCTTCTATAAGAGAATCTACATCATCAATATCTTCATTCTTCCTTGAAGGAAGTGTTGGAGCATGATCCCGGCTCCTCCCACAGACTTTGGGTGCAGCGGAACCAGCAACGAATAGATCTGGAGACTTCTGGCATGATCCAAGGCCCTTGACGAAATTAGCCTGGTTGCTGTCTTCTTCGTCAGCCTTTCGTTCTAGATGAAGAACGCCTTTGAAACCACCTCTAAAAATTCCAAGATCTGGTACCCAACCAGATCAGACCTGGACCAGGTTCTCCAATTCATAGATCTTGAATCGAAGTATTTTAGATAGAAAAGAAGATAGATGGAGACAGACCTCACAAATCTGTCATGCTGCAGCCTTTCTTGTAGATCTGTTGATGGAGATCTCACCCGCACCTCAAACGACCTCAGATCAACTCCAGATCTGAGAGGGACTTGTACCAACCTCTTCTAAAGAGATTCCAAATCCTAGACCTGATGTTTGGGCACCTACAAGAGGGGGAGAGCAGATCTGGTAGGCGGCTGCAAGGGGGAAGGGGCTAGCGCCTCCCCTTCTTCTCTTTCCTTTTATGGACTGGCGGCAAGAAACCCTAGGGTTTCTTGCTCCTAGGGCATAGAGAATGGCTGGAGAGAGAGGGAGAAGAGAGAGAGAGACTTGGGAGAAAGAGTCTTGTATTTTTTTGGCTTTTTCAAACCTATACACAGTACATGTATATATAAACACCGGGTCAAGTGATCCAAACAAAAACTCCCTTGA
Source organism: Elaeis guineensis (assembly GCF_000442705.2). Classification (NCBI taxonomy): domain Eukaryota; kingdom Viridiplantae; phylum Streptophyta; class Magnoliopsida; order Arecales; family Arecaceae; genus Elaeis; species Elaeis guineensis. The sequence continues at coordinate 63,426,514 of NC_026003.2, forward strand.
CCAACTCTATGGGAGATTAGGTTAACCCAAGCCCATGTACACCCATGACTCGACCTAATATTACCTATCCTGGGCCCAGACCTGGCCCATAAAGAGTTGGTCCCTTGAGGCCCATATAACCTAGACCTCAAGAACCCGAAAGGCCCACAGCCTTTCAACCTAGGGCCCAACTAGCCCTAGAGCCTCCATGAAGCCCTCATGAATGATGGACCTTGGCCTTAGCCTTGGTCCCCTGGGCCTTGGGCACACCACCTGAATCATAACAATCTCCACCTTGGTGTCCCAAGGCCTCAACCAGCTCCACTCTGTCCTTGCAGCTGTAGACCCATTTGCAGCCAATGGGTCTCTTCCCCTGTGGCAACTGCACCAATCGTCATGTCTGATTCTGGTGGAGAGACTGCATCTCCTCGGACATCGCCTAGACCCATCGCTCTCTGTTCTGACTCTCAATAGCCTCTTGATACATATATGGGTCTCCATTCACTATCACCAGGGCATATGACAGTGTCTCCTCGAAGCCATATCGGTCCGGTTGCCTGATGGTCCTTTGGGCTTGTGTAGGGCAACACCGATATCAGTCCTCGATCCAGCTCACTCCTACTGGACCTCTCCACCTCGATCATCCATCTGAGTCCTCTCCACCTATGGAGACACCTTAGATAGGTTCTCCACCTGAATGTCATGTCCTCCCGTAGTACCTGTAAGAGGCAAAATCAAAGAGGTAAGCTGTCCAGCAGTGCCCTGCTGGACCTCCTCCTGCTCCTGCTGCTCCTCCATGCCTGCTCGCCTCCGTAGGACTGACTCCTCATCAAAAGTTACATCCCAATGAATGATGACCTTCTTTTTCAAGGGATCCCATAGCCTGTATCCCTTGACTCCTCGCAGATAGCCTAGAAACACCACCTTGCATGATCTGGCATCTAGCTTGCTCCGCTCACCAGCTCCAATGTGCACATAGGCCATGCACCCAAATACTCATAGATGGCCCAGCCCAACTGTCCTCCCAGACCACACCTCCTCTGGAAGCCTGCCATCCAATCTGGTGTGAGGTGATCGATTGATCAAGTAATCGGCTGCGTCAATTGTGTCAACCCAGAACTCCTTTGGAAGCCATGCCTGCAGCTCATGCATCGTACCTTTTCCAAAAGTATTCTGTTCATCCTCTCGGCCACCCCATTCTGCTGTAGATTACCCTTAACTGAGAAGTATCTCCTGATCCCACACTCCTCACAGTAGTCCTGGAACTCTCTGCTGGTGTACTCACCGCCATTGTCTGACCTCAGACACTTCACGCTCCTCCCCTGCTCCTTCTCCACCTCCGCTCTCCAAATCTTGAACTTGGTGAAGACCTCTGACTTCTCTCTCATGAAGTAAATCTAGAGTTTCCTTGAGAAATCATCAATCAGGGTCATGAAGTATCTGGCCCCATTCCTAGCTGAAACTGGGGCTGGTCCCCACACATCCGTGTGTACTAACTCCAGAGGGGCTGCACTGCGGGCTGTACTAATGTTGAACTGAACTCTCCTTTGCTTTCCCATCTGGCAAGGCTCACAGATCTCCCCTGTAGCACCATCCTCCAGATCAGAGATGAGTCCTCTCCTGCTCAACTCCCTCAGCCCTCTATCACCCATGTGGCCTAGGCGGTAGTGCCACATCCTGTAAGCTCCCTGCTGGTCCTGTGCTGTAGCTACTGCATCAAACTCTCTGGTCACCACAGATCCCTCCATGCGATAGAGGTTATTGTCCAACCTCCTGCCTCTCATCACCACCATAGCTCCATTGGAGATGTTCAGTACTCCGCTTCTAGCCCTACTGCTGAAGCTGTATCCACTACGCTCCAAGTAGCCTAGTGACACCAGATTCTTTTCCAGCTCTGGGATGTGCTTTACATTTGTCAATATCCTCATAATCCTATCAAACATCCTCACCCTGACTGTCCCTATCCCAGCCACCTTGCAAGGATGATTGTCGCCTAGAGTCACTGATCCCTCATCTGTCTTGATGTATGTCGCAAACCAAGACCTGTGTGGTGTGTAGTGATGTGAGCACGCAGAATCTAGTGTCCACTCCTCTGTGTAATGCCTGTGACCATCTGATACCACAAGTAGATCATCCTCCACCTACTGCCCAGCAACTGCACTCACTGATTCTGAGCCACTTCTTTCTCCCTTCTTGCTCTTCCATAGTGGACATTCTCGCTTGAAGTGCCCGAACTCTTTGCACTTGAAGCATTTCACCTCTCTCTTTCCCTTCCTGGACTTGGACCGCCCCCTGGACTTGCTTCTGCCTCTGCCTCTACCTATCCTCTCCCCTACTGCCAAACCCTCCTGGGGAGCCCGATCTCTGATCAACTTTTCTCTCTGCTCATTAGACCTCAGCACCGAGACTATGTCCTCATATTCCAGAGTCTCCTTGTCGTAGAGCAGTGTAGTCACCAAAGAATCATATGATCCTGGTAGTGAACACAGAAGCAACAGGGACTTGTCCTCCTCATCCAGCTTCACCCTGATATTCATCAACTCCGTGCACAACTGGTTGAACCTCTGAATGTGGCCAATCAGATCAGATCCCTCCTACATCCGAAGACTGTACAACCTTTTCTTCAGCATTAGCTTATTGCACATATTCTTCCCCATATACATGGTATGCAACTTTGACCAAAGGCCCTTCAGGGTCTTTTCTTCCAACACTGAATACAATGCTGCATCCACCAAACATCCTCTGATCACCGAGCATGCTTTTTCTCCAACGATGCCCACTGTCTATCTGTCATTCCCTCAGGCTTCTCATCCAAAGCCTGATCCAGATTTGCTTGCACCAGAAGATCCTCCACCCAGATTTTCCAAATAAAAAAATTCCCCTTGCCATCAAACTTCTCGAACTCGACCTTCATATTGCTGCCCATGACTAGATCCAAGCCAAACAAGCAATATAAAATCAAGAAGTGTAGAATATACCTTGATGGTACCTTGCTGAAAATTTTCAGCACTTGGGATCTTCAACTTCTCATGCTTGGAACCACTTCCTCACCACCGTGGCTCTGATACCAACTATTGGAGCATGATCCTGGATCCTCCCATGGACCTTGGGTGCAGCAAAACCAGCAATGAATAGATCTGGAGACTTCTGGACACGATCCAAGGCCCTTGACGAAATCAGCCTGGTTGCTCTCTTCTTCATCAGCCTTTCGTTAAAAATAAAGAATGCCTTTGAAACCACCTCTAAAAATTCCAAGATCTGGTACCCAACTAGATCAGACCTGGACTGAGGTTCTTCAATTCATAGATCTCAAATTAGGATATTCTAGATAGAGAAGAAGATAGATAGAGACAGACCTCGCAGATCTATCCTGCTGCAGCCTTTCTTGTAGATCTGTTAATGGAGATCTCACCCGCACCTCAAACGACCTCAGATCAACTCCAGATCTGAGAGACACTTGTACCAACCTCTTCTCAAGAGATTTCAAGTCTTGGACCTAGTGTTTGGGCACCTACAAGAGGGGGAGAGCAGATCTGGTAGGCGGCTGCAAGGGGGAAGGGGCTAGCGCCTCCCCTTTTCTCTTTCCTTTTATGGACTGGCGGCAAGAAACCCTAGGGTTTCTTGCTCCTAGGGCATGGAGAATGGCTGGAGAGAGAGGGAGAAGCGAGAGACTTGGGAGAAAGAGTCTTGTATTTTCTTGGCTTTTTTAAACCTATACACAGTACATGTATATATAAACACCGGGTCAAGTGACCCAAACCCAAAACTCCCTTGACCAACTCTATGGGAGATTAGGTTAACCCAAGCCTATGTACACCCATGACTTGACCTAATCTTACCTATCCTGGGTCTAGACCTGGCCCATAAAGAGTTGGTCCCTTGAGGCCCACATAACCTAGACCTCAAGAACCCAAAAGGCCCACAGCCTTTCAACCTAGGGCCCAATTAGCCCTAGAGCCTCCATGAAGCCCTCATGAATGATAGACCTTGGCCTTAGCCTTGGTCTCCTGGGCCTTGGGCACACCACCTGGATCATAATAGGAAGATCGTTAGTTTTATCAAAAATAATATGTATTGACTCCTCTACTATTAAAGTTCTTTTATTGAAAACTCTAAAAGCTTTGTTAAAAGAGGAGTAACCAAGAAAAATCACTTCATCAAATTTTGCATCAAATATTTTTAGTCTTTCTTTACCATTGTTCAAAATAAAATATCAACAACCAAAAATATAAAAATATGTAATGTTTGATTTTCTTTCTTTTCAAAGCTCATAAGGAGTTTTCTTTAAAATTGGTCTAATTAAAGCATGGTTTAATATGTAACATGCTGTGTTAATTGCTTCCACCCAAAAATATCTTGAAAAGTTGCTTTCACATAGCATGGTACGAGTCATTTCTTCAAGAGTTCTATTTTTTCTTTCTACTATCCCATTTTGTTGGGGTGTCCTAAGTGCTAAAAAGTTATGGTCAAAACTTTTTTCATCATAAATTTTTTTAAAATTTTAATTTTTAAATTCGATTTCATGATCACTTCGAATATTTTAAATTGAAAACCTTTTTTATTTGTGACTTTTCGATAAAATTTTGAGAAAACATGAAAAGTTTCATCCTTATGTGCTAAGAAGAAGATCCATGTAAAATGAGAAAAATCATCAATAATCACAAAACTATATCGTTTTCCACCTAGACTAGTAGTTCTAGTGGGTCCAAATAAATCCATGTGCAATAGTTTTAATGGTCTAGAAGTTAAAATAATAATTTTAGATTTGAATGAGACTCGTGTTTGTTTACCCATTTGGCATGCATCACAAATTCTATCTGTTGGTACAAAAATCCACCTGCGTCGGAGAAGCTGGAGTCGAGGAAGTCGCGGTCGCCACCGGGACCTACAAAAGAAGTCTAAACTGGAGTTGGGGTTGCTCCGGCAAGACCCTCCGACGCTCAAGTCAGTTCTCTGCCTCTCTGTCTCAACAAGAATGGAGTGCTCGAATAGAAATTTTAGCAGAGTTTCTAGGTAAAAATGAGAGCTTAGAGAATAACGTATCTGGGGTCCCCCTTTTTATAGGCGGAAGGTGCAACAGACTGATAGTGACGTTCGTAACCGTCTGGTAGTGGGCTACCCATAGTCAGGAGGAATTTATTGCGAAGGGTAGTGGAGTGGAATCGTGGCTATCGCCATAGCTCGCCATGTGGAATCAGTTGTGGAGAGTGGAACAGCATCCGTTGTCGTGACTCGTCAGGGAGTGGTAGAATCGCACAGGATCCGCTGCAGGGGGTGGAGCAGAATCATCGTCGTTAGTACGGCCTGTCGGAGAGTAATGGAGCTGCGTAGGGTCCGCCGTAGGGAGTGGAGCAGTGTACTGTGGCCTGCCATGGGGTCCAGACTTGTCGGTCGAAGTTCGGTTGGAGTTGGAAGCGAGGTCCGGCACCTGTAGGAGCTCGGACGAGGCCTTCCCACAGTTGGGGTAGAAGGCGGAGTCTGGCTCTCGTGGGAGTCCGGACGAGGTCTACCTACAATTAAAGTCAGAGGCAAGGTCCGACTCTCGTAGGAGCCCAGACGAAGTTCATCTGCAAGCGAAGTCGGGGATGGAGTCCGGCTCCCGTAGGAGTCCGGACGGAATTTACCTGTAAGTGAAACCGTGGGCGGAGTCCGGCTCCCGTAGGAGTCCAGACGGAATTTACCTGTAAGCGAAGTCGTGGGCGGAGCTCGGCTCCCGTAGGAGTCCGGGTGGAGCCTTTCAGCAGCTGAGGTTGGGAACAAAGTTTGGCTTCCGTAGGAGTTGGACGAAGTCTCCCTGTAGCTGGCGAGATCAGGCTCTCGTAGGAGTCCGATCAAAGTCTACCTGCAGTTGAAGTTGGTGACGGAGCCCGACTCCCGTAGGAGTCCAGGCGGAGTCTACTGGCAGTTGGAGTTGTGGGCGGAGTCCGGCTCCCATAGGAGACCAGCTGGAGTGTCAGCAGTTGAGGTTGGGAACGGAGCCCGGCTCCCGTAGGAGTCCGGGCGAAGTCTGCTTGCAGTCGGAGTTGTGGGCGGAGCCCGGCTCCCGTAGGAGTCTGGCTGGAGCCTTTCAGCAGCTGAGGTTGGGAACAAAGTTCGACTCCCGTAGGAGTTCGGATGAATTCTCCCTGTAGCTGGCGAGATCAAGCTCCCGTAGGAGTCCGGTCAAAGTCTACCTGCAGTTGAAGTTGGTGACGGAGCCCGGCTCCCGTAGGAGTCTGGGTGGAGTCTACTGGCATTTGGAGTTGTGGGCGAAGTTTGGCTCCCGTAGGAGTCCAGCTGGAGTGTCAGCAGTTGAGGTTGGAGATGGAGCCCGGCTCCCGTAGGAGTCCGGCGAAGTCTGCTTGCGGTTGGAGTTGTGGGCGGAGCCCTGCTCCCGTAGGAGTCCGGCTGGAGCCTTTCAGCAGCTGAGGTTGGGAACGAAGTTCGGCTCTCGTAGGAGTTCGGATGAAGTCTCCCTGTAGTTGGCGAGATCAAGCACCCATAGGAGTCCGATCAAAGTCTACCTGCAGTTGAAGTTGGTGATGGAGCCTAGCTCCCGTAGGAGTCCGGGCGGAGTCTACTGGCAGTTGGAGTTATGGGCGGAGTCCGGCTCCCGTAGGAGTCCAGCTGGAGTGTCAGCAGTTGAGGTTGGGGATGGAGCCCAGCTCCCGTAGGAGTCCGGGCGAAGTCTGCTTGCGGTCGGAGTTGGAGGAGACTCGCGAGGGTTAATCCCGTTGAGAACTTCGGCTGAGGATATTTTATACGCAACACCAGTCCCCCTACTTTCGAGTTTGAATTTCGAACGAAGGGAGTACAGAAAGATCGTCACAGCCGAAGTTCTCCCCTTGACGTCTGCACGCGACCGTCCTCAGATATGTTGGCATTTAATGCGCGCATGCTGGAGCCTTTTTCCGATTAGGGCGACCCACAGAGCCTTTTCGAAACTCCCACCAGGATGTGATCCCAAGCATCGTGCCATGAAAGTTTGCGAATGGTCAACCCTAGGTCGCGGCGAGTGGGATACGCGGGACACGTGGTGGGCACTGGTTGGCCTAGGGACACCTGCCACCATAATTGCGTCAGGCTCCGTTGCCTATTTAAACCCCCCACCCTTCCTCAAGGGGCTTTACTTCGCCTAAAGGATGACATCTTTCTTTCGCCTGAGAGCTTAGCCACTCAGCCACTCCATCGGTGCCCCTTCCGACTCTGAGCGTCCTCCATGCTGGTCTTTGTCGTCTCTCTGCCGTCTCCAGCCCCCCGATTCCTCTCTATGGGTTCCCCCATCAGGGCCTCCGCCCCGGAGGCCAACCTCAAGAGGATGCCACGGACTTGGAAGAGCGCAAGGAGGAGAACAACAGTCTGCGAGTTCTCCGATTGTCGAGCTACCGCTGAGGGTTCCCGTTGCTTTAAAGGGGGCTCGAGGGAGAATTTCTTCAACAACAGGGGTTTAATAACGGGGACAACCGATGAAGGCATTCTGCCTGAGAATTTTGAGTAGCTGGATGGGGTGACACCGGTCAAGAGGATAGAGCTGTCGTCACATGCTGTGGCGGGATCCTTGATGTCGTCGGGGTTAAGGGACCAGAAGCGGTCGGCACTGATGGTGGGGCAGTAAAACTTGTTGCGGGGACGGTGGAAGTAGCGCATGCCGACCTTGCCAGAACACTTAGGACGGTGGTTGTCATGGAGCATTCGGTGATGGCACATATCTCCGGTGCCATTGCTGCCTCCGGGGTAACTCCGGTTCTTCTTGAAACAGGTCATCGTCGCCACTGCCGTTGCCCTTGCTGCCTCATGGAATCTATCCCATCCTTTTCCCCCTAGGGTCGGGATTTGAAGGTGGAGCAGAACAAGGTGGGGGCGAGAGCCGATAGGCTTGTCACATGCACTGGAAAATGTGGCTAGGAAGGATAAAATGGGAAGAGAAGTTTGCAGCTTGAAGTGGCCTCCGATGTATCCCTTCCAAGCCATGTTCTCGAGCCTTGTAATAATGTATTCTTTTTGGCCCTTCGGGTCTTGTAACGTACATCTTGTTAGTCGAAAAATGAGAAGGTGATTTTGTTACCTCGTCCGTACTTTGCATCGAATCGTTGTCTGCCGAACTTTTTCCTTTACCGTTGTTATTGTTGTATTCTCTTCTCCTCTTTTTTTTTTTGCTCTTGGTGGGGTTGCGGGGGTTCGGCTCCCATAGGTGAAGTCGGGGTGAGGTCTGGCTCCATGGAAGTTCGAACGGGGTCTATCTGTAATTGAAGTTAGGCAAAATTTGGCTCCCGTGGGAGTCTGGGCGGAGCTTACCAACGTTCGAAGTCGAGAATGAAGCTCGACTCCCGTAGGAGTCCGGACGAAGTTTGCCTACAGCCGAGGTTGGAGGAGGAGTCTGGCTCCCGTAAGAGCCCAGACGGAGCTTGCCTACAGTTGAGGTCGGAGTTAGAGTCCAGTTCTCGTAGGAGTCCGGATGGAGTCTTCTTATGATCAGAGTCGAGGGCGAAGTCCGACTCCCGCAGGAGTCTGAACAGAGTTTTATCACGAAGGGGCCACTGGGGAAGGTCCCCCTTTTTCTCATCTGGTCTTGAATGACCAGATCTTAATTGATGTCGGGGCGAGGTTCTTTCCCTATTTCTGTCGTAACAAGGTTCAGCTCTGGTTAGGATGAGGTTCGCCTCTTGTCCCTAACACGGCTGTAGGGGCACACTAGGGCATCGCTGGGCCCCTCCCCCCATCCGGTCTAAAGAGAATCGAACCTTCGATTTTGCTCAAGTTAGGGCGAGGTTCTCTTCCTGTCCCTAACAGGGCTGTGGGGGCACATATGGGCATTGCAGGGCCTCTCCCCCATCCGGTCTAAAGAGAACCGGGCCTTCAACTTTGCTCAAGTTAGGGCGAGGTTCTCCTCCTATCCCTAACAGGACTGTGGGGGCGCATATGGGCGTTGCAGGGCCTCTCCCCCCATCCGGTCTAAAGGGAACCGGGCCTTCGACTTTGCTCAAGTTAGGGCGAGGTTCTCCTCCTGTCCCTAACAGGGCTGTGGGGGCGCATATGGGTGTTGCAGGGCCTCTCCCCCCATCCGATCTAAAGGGAACCGGGCCTTCGACTTTGCCGAGATGAGGTTCCCCTCTTGCTTCTGATACAATTTGTTTCGATTGTCCTATAGATGTAGGATAGTGCCAAAGACATGTAGATATACAACTTTTAATTAAAATGAAGTTATTGGTAGTACATCCGTAAGTTCTTCGAGCTCCATGGTCGCGGGAGGTCGGCTCCTTCGAGCTCCTTAAGATAATAAGTTCCAGGCCGGACTACTTCTTTGACCTCATACGGCCTTCCCAGTTTGGGGTGAGTTTTCCTCGATCCTGAGGTTGCGAGACAGCGGCTCGTCGAAGCACTAGATCTCCTACTCTAAAGACTTTGTTCCTGACTTGAGAGTTGTAATAGCGAGCGACTTTCTGTCTGTAGGCTGCCATTCGAACCTGAGCTATCTCCCGCCTTTCTTCCAGCAAGTCGAGGTTGGCTTTAAGACCTTGCGAATTTTGATGTTCGTCGAATGCCACAACTCATGCCGACGGGAGTTTAACCTCAATTGGGATGACGGCCTCCGTATCGAAGGCTAAAGCAAAGGGGGTCTCCCCTGTGGGCAGCCTCTGGGTAGTTCGATACGCCCACAACACATGATAAAGTTCGTCCGTCCAAGTTCCCTTCGCTTTTTCGAGCCTTGTCTTAATCCCCTGCAGAAGGGTTCTGTTAGTTACCTCAGCTTCGCCGTTCGTCTGAGGATGGGCTACTGATGTGAAGTTATGGGAGATGTTCAGATCTTCGCAGAATCCAACGAATTTTGCTCCCGCGAATTGCCGTCCATTATCAGTGCTGCACACGATTGACTTCCAGATGAAATCTTGCACTTTTGCTTCTGTGATTTTTGCTAGTGGTTCGGCTTCAACCCATTTGGTGAAATAGTCGATCGCTACAAGGAGGAACTTCCTCTGCCCAGACGTCATGGGAAAGGGGCCAAGGATGTCCACCCCCCACTGCGCAAAAGGCCATGGGGCACTCAAGGGTGTGAGCTCGGTGGCGGGCTGTCTCTGGATGTTGGCATATCTCTGGCATCGATCACACTTTCTGACATATTCAATCGAATCATGATGCATTGTCGGCCAGTAATATCTTTGGTGGAGCAACTTGTGGGATAAAGATCTAGCCCCTAGATGATTTTCGCAGATTCCTTCATGCACTTCCCACAAGGCGTAGTCGGCTTCCAAAGGTCGGAGACATTTTAAGAGGGGCAAAGAGTATGATCTCTTGTACAATTTGCCCTCATAAAGGATGTATCGGGAGGCTTGATTTCGGAGCTTCCGAGCTTCTTTCGCATCCTGGGGGAGAACCCCGTCTCTGAGAAATGTTATCAGTGGGTCGATCCAGCTGGGCTCGTGGTCAATTTCCATAACGGGCCGTGATTCTTCCGTACTCGGGCACTTGAGTACTTCAAAGAGAACACCTTTGGGTAATTCGGCTGGAGCCAGCGTTGCTAGCTTAGAGAGAAGGTCGCCCTGGTATTTTCCAACCTCAGAATCTGCCTGATGTCAAAGCTGTCGAAGGTGGGGATGAGCTCTTTTACCTTTTCAAGATATTTAGCCATGCTGTCCTCCCGCACCTCATAGTTTCTGTTAACTTGTCCCACTATTAGCTGAGAGTCACTGTGGACCCGGAGCCGATCTATTCCCAGCTCTTTGGCAATCCTCAGTCCTGCGATCAGAGCTTCATATTCCACTCCGTTGTTCGTTGCGGAAACTCGAAGCGCAGAGTGTACTCCACGATAATTCCCTCCGGACTGATCAAGATCAGGCCCGCACCTGCACCTGACATGTTGGAAGAACCGTCCACATAGAGGGCCCAAAAGCAATCAGAGGGATCTGCTTTTTCTTTGGGGGAGTTCGGCCGGGGTTTCAGGTTGTCAATTTTGCCTTGTTCAGGTTCGGCCTCCTCTGGGATAGTACACTCCACTATGAAATCTGCCAATATCTGGGCCTTCACTACCGGCCTGGGTCAATAGTTGATGTCAAATTCTGTGAGCTCGATCGCCCATTTTGCCATTCTCCCGGAGGCATCCGCCCGGTGTAGAATCGCCTTGATCGGTTGGTCAGTGAGCAGTGTTATGGTGTACCCTTGAAAATAGGGTCGGAGTTTTCGAGCTGCAATCAATAGGGCGTAAGTCAGTTTTTCTAATTTGGTATACCTGGTCTCGACGTCTCTTAGCACGTGACTGACGTAGTAGATTGGCCGTTGGACTTTTGGTTCTTCTTTGACAAGGACTGCCGCGAGACCCATAGGAGAGACCGTCAGGTATAAAAATAGTTCCTCCCCAGGCTCCGCCTTGCCAGCAGCGGGGGTGAGCCGAGGTAGCTCCTCAGTTCTTCGAACGTCTATTGGCACTCAGAGGTCCAACAGAAGTTCTTCGGCTGCTTGAGGATTTGAAAGAAGGGTAGGCACCGTTCGGCCGACCTTGCGACAAAGCGATTCAGGGCTGCTACCCTCTTTGTAAGGTGCTTAACCTCCTTTATCGACTTAGGGGCGGCCATCTCCTGGATGGCGCAAATTTTTTTTGGATTGGCTCAATCCCGTGCCCCGACACCATGAAGCCCAGGAACTTTCCCGAGGCTACTCCGAAAGCGCATTTAGTCGGGTTCAACTTCATTCTATATTTCTGGAGAGCGTCGAAGGTCTCTTCGAGGTCGGCGACGTGATCCATGGAAGATTTACTTTTTACGAGCATATCATCCACGTAGACCTCCATGTTGCAGTCGATCTGCTCTTGAAGATTTTGTTCACCAACCGTTGGTAGGTTGCGCCTGTATTTTTGAGGCCGAAAGGCATGACCCTATAACAGTAAAGGCCATGGTTAGTAATGAAAGCGATCTTTTCTTCATCTTCCGGTGCCATCCTGATTTGATTATAGCCAGAGAATGCATCCATAAAGGTAAGGAGCTCATGGCCCGAGGTCGCATCCACCAGTTGATCGATTCTGGGAAGGGGGTAGCTGTCCTTCGGGCAGGCCTTATTCAGCTTTTTGAAGTCTATGCACATCTCCACTTGCCGTTTGCCTTTTTGACTAGGACAACGTTGGAAATCCAATCAGGATAATTGACTTCCCTAATAAATCCAGCCTTGAGGAGTTTGTCTACTTCTTCGGCTATCGCCTTCTGCCTCTCTGGTGCATGACCTCAGATTTTCTCTTTCATCAGTCGATGCTTTGGATCGACGGCCAGACGGTGCTCCATGACTTCCGCATCAATCCCCGACATGTCTGCTAGAACCCAAGCGAAAATGTCTGCATTCTTTCATAGAAAATCGATGAGATGCATCCGCACCTCCTCCCCCAGGTTGGAGCCGATCATCACCACATGCTCCTGTCGGGAAATGTGTCCCAAAAAGCCAATCATCAAGCTGTTGACGGTTGAGCAACCAAGTATTGTAATTGATTTGTTAATAAATAAAATATATTTGGCATCTTCATCATAAGCTTTCATCTTCTAATGAACTCCGTTGTTATGATGAAGTCCTTAGGACTATCTAGGTTCGATAAAGAGAAGATTTATCGATTAGTCCTTAAAACTGTTCACGACCAAATGATAGGCTGTTAATAAGGACGACAGCTTCTATCGAGCATAGGTCGCTGTAGGCCATATGGGTTGGTTGTCCTCTTAACCAAGGAGTGTGGAGACACTGGTATGGCATACAAGTGAGATATAAGGGTACATCATCATTGAACGTGACCAACTCCAGAGTATTCTACTGTCGAGAATATCTCTGATGGGATATAGGTATAAGTGTCCCTTAGACCTGAGATCGCCTCAGTGACTTGCAAGCAACTCACTGTGCTTTGGTACTGGACTAACTGAATTTCTAATTCAGGGATGGAAGGCTTCTGGACACAGTCAAGTACTTGCGAAGTCAGAGTGTGATCGAGATGGGATTGACCACTCCAAGAGTTGGAGAAGAATGAGTCACTGTATTTAATTTAGCAAAACCTTGGCCAGAGTAATCCATCAGATGGATTTGATATTTTGAAATACAATGTGGACAACCTGATCAGAGTTGACAGTTAAACTCTGGGGTGTCCTATGATCATTTTGATCAAGGGATGAATTATATGAAAACTATATCCGCATGGGTTCTAAGGATGTTGTTCTACACATTCGACCTATCCGGTCGTCGGGTACCATTGCTAGATGGTCACTTCGATTGGTATAGAAATTTGTTCCTATGCTACCGACTTAGGTTTGGACCTATGAGGTCACACACATTAGAGTTCATGATCCGATCAGATGGTTGATCAACGATTAAGAATCGTTCTAGGGTTAAATGATCAATACGATTGACATTTAACCCAGTGCAAGTGTTGCAGGAGGATCGATTAGCAATTCGATTGCTAATTGGCTTAATTTGATTAAGCCAATGGGCTGAGATTAAGTCTAATTAAATATAATTTAATTAGATTTATTTTGGGCTTGATTGGATCAAGTCCAATTGGTTTATTGGATAAGCCAAGTGCAAGAAAAAACTAGTCCTAGTTCAACTAGGACTTGGGTCAATCTAATTTCTAATTTGATTAGAAAATTAAATCAGATTTAAATCTAATTTAATCTGATTAAATTAGGTTCTTAATTGGGTTAATACCTATTTTAATTGGGTTGATCTAATTTTGATTTGATTTGGTTTGGGAAACCAAATTAAAACAAGTCATAAGACAGAATCTTAGTAAGACTAGGATTCCACCTTGCGCCACATAAGCCTTCTCCACGCCCTCTCTCTTATTCAACGCCAATCTCCACTTATTTTGTGCAACAAAAGCCCTCTCTCAGATCTCTCCCACGTTCACAAAAGGTCTCCTCTCTTCTTTCTTACATGGAAGGTGGTTTGGATCAAATCTAAAAGGAATAAGTTTGGATTTCGAATTCTATGAGATAGAGTTTTAGAAATCCAAAACTCTTTCAATTTTGCACCAAATTTATCCAAATTTTTTTTGAAATTTTCATGGCTTTTAGGGTATACATTGTGCACCCTTTTCTGTTGATCTATACATGAAAATATGAAGGAGGTGCTCAAGAGTTGGGCGTCCCTTAACTTGCCATGTTTGGATAAGCCTTGACTAGGTGTTTGACCTAGACAAGGACTCTATCATATCTTTCTATATAAGATGATTTTCTTCATAAAATTTTAGGAGAAGTCAGAAATTTGAGAGACCTTTGTGCCATCCAAAAATCAAAGAGAAATACCTTTGGGTCGTGGAGATATAAAAGATGCAAGTTTGGGTGTCTAGAGAGAAAAACGTGAAGAAGAAGAGGGTCTTCTTCTTGGGTTTTTGTTTTCATATCTTTCCTCCCTCCATCTTGAGTTTCCTGAGAGTGTCTCAGATCTGAAACTCCTCCTTCTACTTTCCATCTTTGGAAGAGTCCAAATCAAGAAGAAGGAGGCACCTGATCAACCATCAAAGAAGGATCAGCGCAGTACTAGCATACTGTGCTGATTTCCTGAAGCAGGACTTCTGATCGAGATTCGTGGGCTCGTGTGGACGACTCCTAGAGGCCGGATGCGTGTGCGGCTTGCAACATCATCCTCAAGCCCAGATCAACAAGGTTAGAACATCTAACTTGCAAGGTAATTGATCTGATCTATTGTTTAATACATACATTAGATGTAGCTAGTATAGAAACATGTTGATATGATCAACTTGTAGTTCATACTATATTTATATATATTTTAATTTCTGATTTAATGCTATGTAATAATCATGTAATAGGATCTTAGATCTAGGATTTTCTAATTTTAGAAAATAAATTTTGATTTATTTTATTCTTCCGCTGAATGATCTTGAAAAAGTTTCAAGATCTAACCCTCTCTTTTCAAGATCTAACCCTCTTTTTCAAGATCTAACCCTGAAACCCTAGATATGGTTCCTTCAATTGGTATCAGAGCCTAGGTTCTTTATTACATGATTATTTATACATGCTTAGATTATTTTTTATATTAGATCTAATTTATAATCTGATTATTAAATCTGAAATTAAAATTTTAGATCAATCACAAACTGCAAGGTTGTCCTGCTCCTTACAGTGCAAAGGTTATCCTAGTTTGTGTAGATCTATCTTTAATCATAAATTTATTAGATATGATCTAGATTAAATTTATGATTTATTAGATTTAAAAGATGTTTAAATCTGAAATAAAATCTCTTTGTTAATAATTTTTATGCAAAGAAATTGTTTAAAGTTGAAATTGTTTCAATTACATGAACCTGTTTAGATTAGATCTAAAGTAGTTTCATGTTTATTTCACTTGCATCTTGATTATGAATCAAACATGCAATATGGTTGGTAGAATCATATTGTAAAATTATTTTACAAATATGAAAATTATTTTTTGAAAAAGCCGAACCCAACCCTCAGCCCAAAACTTAATTAAGAATTAAGAAGTTGTTTGATTAGGTTCTAGAATTGTGAATTGAAGAACCTAAGACACAAATCATAACACATTGGGTTAATGGGTTAGTGGGAATTAGGTCCATTAATTGGGTTAGACCTATGGTTAGATTAAAGATGGACTTAATTAGAGAATTGACTAAATCTAATCAATTATTGTCTTAGATTAGGTCAAGGATTCTCTAGATCAATTACAATAGTTGTAGTTGGCCAAGTCCATGTCTTTAATGAGAACCAAATGGACTTGATTCTTGGCTTAGCGGTCTAGCACGAACTGTTAGGTTGATCTAATCGAAACTAATTAAACCAGTTGGTGTCTAAGGTAAACCAGACCGGTGGTTTTTAATTGGGAGCCCGCTTACCTGGCCATTTCTGATGGTGTCTAAGGCAAGCTTTGGCAGACCCTCCCACTAATCGAACTTACCTGGCCTCTTGGTGAAATTATGTTTTGATCGGATCACTTGACTATTCGAGCTGACCCATGTCAGCTAGGTAAATCAGTGTGACTGACTTAGGTGCTCCTAGACCAGCCCTGGTCTCCCTTAAGCTGACTTGGTGAAGCCAGTGGGAGGATCATGATAAGCTGGTTCATCTGACCTCATCCTCTAAATTATTTAAATCCTCTAAAATTATTAGGTCCTTAAAATGATAAAGTTATGGAGATAACTGAGTCATAGCCTCCCATTAAGGTGTTTGATAATGAGTCCATTAACTCAATAATCATTGCAGACCCAAAGGCCTGGTGCTTGTTGACTAATGGAATTATCACTCATCATATGATGACTTGAAAGTGTCTCTCTAATGGTGGTTAGGTGAGCCAACCAAAGTTGGGCTTAATCATTCGTTGGTTTGATACACCAAGTATGATCATGTTAATGGTTGGACCTAACCGGATCCTTACAGTGGAGGCCAAAGCCTACTGATTAGGTTTCTGGGATAAAATTAAAATTACTAGAAATTATTTAGAGAAACAATTGGTTATGAACCTACCCTTAGATGTACATGGGTTGACCAACCAAAGTTGGGCTTGTGTGCAGTCTAAGTGGATTCTAGTACCCGTTAAGAAATTAGGGTAATTCCTCGAGTTGGAGGTAGAGGCTACCAATTCGAATAAAATAGTGGGAGAAACCTTTTGATTAAAGTCCAAATCTTTAGGTTTAATGAATCAATTACTAATTAGGTTATGGTTCTCCTTTGTGCAAATATGGCCACTTCCCTATCGCTCCGATCATTGTTGGACAATGATAAGTTGGTGGGACCCAACTTCGGTAGCTGGTACCGAAAGTTGAAGATAGTCCTGGAGCATGAATGGATCCTATATGTGATAATGGATCCTGCACCTGAGGAGCCAGCTGCCAATGCACGTGGAACAGTCAGAGACACTTACCAGAAGTGGCTCAATTACCGGACCACGGTGCGCTGTTTCATGCTGGCTGCCATGAGCGATGAGTTCAGTTGCAGATTCGAGATGGCTCAGCCAAAGGACATGCTTAAAGTGTTGGAGGATGCCTTTGGCACACCCGATGACGTAGAGAGGCACAAGACTAGTTGTGCCATCTTCAATGCCAAAATGCGGGATGGTGCCTCTGTCACTGATCATGTATTGTACATGATCGAGCTGATGGAATGATTGAGCAAGCTCGGCTTTCCCTTGCATGAGCAGCTTGAGAAAGATGCAATACTGAACTCGTTGTCCAAGTCTTATCTCCCATTCCTCACTCATTATAGAATGACAAAGCCTGAAGAGAACTACCACGGGTTACTGGGGTTGCTTCAGAACTTTGAGAAGGATCACTAACTCCTCAAGGAGTCGGTGAACTCAGTGGGAGGTTCGTCTTCTGGTTCTCGACTTTTTAAGAAAGGGAAGAAGAACAAGAAGAAGAAAGTAAAGAAGGTCCAAGTTCAGGCTAGGACATCAGTGCAGAGCCAGACCAAAAAGGTCAAGCCTGATAAGAGTCTATTCTACTGGCAAGCACCCTAGATTAGATAGTGTGTCAGATATCTACTTATGGCACTGTAGGCTAGGTCATATAAACAAGAACAGAATAAACAGGTTGACTCAAGAGGGAATCCTCAAAGTTAGTGATTGTGAATCACTTCCAACCTGTGAGTCCTGTCTTCTTGGTAAAATGATCAAGTCACCTTTTACTGGAAAAGGTGAGAGAGCTACTGAGCTCTTGAGCCTAGTACATACTGATGTTGTGGGCCCACGAGCACCAGTGCTAGAGGTGGATATTTCTACTTCATAACTTTCACGGATGACCTATCTCGATATGGATATGTCTATCTGATGAAACATAAGTTGGATTCATTTGAAATGTTCAAATGATTCTGAAGTGAAGTAGAAAAATAATCTGGGAAGAGTATTAAAACTCTTCGATCTGATCGAGGAGGAGAATACCTTTCTAGTGAGTTTCTCACATATCTAGGAGAGAATGGGATTCTCTCCCAATGGACTCCTCTAGGAACACCACAGCATAATGGTGTGTCTGAAAGGAGGAATCGGACTTTGTTAGATATGGTCCAATCCATGATGGGTTTTGCTAGCTTGTCGATATCCTTCTAGGGATATGCACTCGAATCGGCCTGTTATCTGTTAAATAAGGTTCCAAGTAAGTCTGTAATTAAGACTCCATATGAGATATGGATGAGACGTAAGCCAGCACTTTCACACCTTAGGGTCTGGGGGTGCTCGGCCTATGTCAAACGATTAGTCACAGACAAATTTGGACCTAGGTCTGACAAATGCTCATTCATAGGATACCCCAAAGAGA
Source organism: Elaeis guineensis (assembly GCF_000442705.2). NCBI lineage: Eukaryota > Viridiplantae > Streptophyta > Magnoliopsida > Arecales > Arecaceae > Elaeis > Elaeis guineensis. The sequence continues at coordinate 63,444,713 of NC_026003.2, forward strand.
CAAAAGGATATTTTTTCTACCATGCTGATGAACAAAAGTTATTCGTCAGCCTTAAGGCAATCTTTTTAGAAAAGAAGTTCCTTGGTGAAGGAACCGTTGCCTCTAAGGTTGAACTTGATGAAGTTCAACAGGTAGAAGGACCGACTCCAATAGCTGAACCTGAGTCGGATATGATTAGATCATATCCGGAGCCCAATATACCTGCACCATTAAGGCGATCCGGTAGAGTACCACATCAGCCGGACAGATACTACAGTTTCTTGGTCCGAAACGGTGATCCCATCGAACTTGATGAGAATAATGAGGATCCGATCACCTATATGGATGCTATGCAGAGACCTGATTCCGAGAAATGGCTTGAAGCCATGAAATCCGAAATGGAGTCCATAAAGGTCAACGATGTATGGACATTGGTTGACCCACCTGAAGGGGTTAAACCCATTGGGTGTAAATGGGTCTTCAAAAGGAAGAGGGGCGCAGACGGAAAGGTGGAGACCTATAAAGCCCATCTGGTTACCAAGGGGTATCGTCAACGTTATGGTATTGACTATGACGAGATGTTTTCTCCTGTGGCAATGCTCAAATCTATTCGGATAATGCTTGCAATAGCTGCCCATCTGGATTATGAGATCTGGCAGATGGATGTAAAGACAGCTTTCCTGAATGGAGAGCTGACTAAAGAGGTGTATATGATACAACCTGAAGGGTTTACATCCATAGATGAGTCCAAGGTGTGCAAGCTTCAGAGATCCATTTATGGATTGAAGCAAGCTTCTCGGAGTTGGAACATGCATTTTGATAAAGTGATCAAAATGTATGGCTTCATTAAGAATGGAGAAGAGCCCTGCATTTATAAATGGGCAAATGGTCCAGTTATGGTATTCCTTGTCTTGTACGTGGATGACATTCTCTTAATCGGGAATGACATCCCCGCACTACAGGGAATAAAAGTTTGGTTGTCATCATAGTTCTCCATGAAGGACTTGGGTGAAGCATCCTACATCCTAGGGATGAAGATCTATAGGGATAGATCTAAAAAGGATGCTTGGGTTATCCCAGTCCATGTACATAGATACTGTGCTAAAGAGGTTCAGCATGGAGAATTCCAAGAAGGGCTATCTACCGATAGGCCATGGAATTTCTCTCTCTAAGAAGGATTGTTCGACAACTCCTGAAGAGAGAGAGTGTATGAGTAGAGTCCCATATGCTTCAGCCGTGGGATCTATCATGTACGCCATGACATGTACAAGACCAGATGTGGTATACTCACTAGGAGTAGTGAGTAGATACCAATCTGATCCTGGAGAAAATCACTGGAAAGTGGTTAAAGCCATCCTTAAGTATTTGAGAAATACTAAGGACCAATGGTTGGTTTATGGCGAGTCAGATCTGAAACTTGTGGGGTTCACAGACTCCAGCTTCCAATCTGACCAAGATGACAGCAGGAGCGTGTCGGGTTATATCTTTACTCTGAATGGTGGAGCCATCTGCTGGAAGAGTTCCAAGCAGTATACTGTGGCAAACTCTGTTTGTGAAGCAGAGTACATCGCAGCATCGAATGCCGCGAAGGAAGCTGTGTGGCTAAGAAAATTCATCAACGAACTCGGAGTAGCACCCTCCCTCGATGGTCCAGTCCTGCGCTACTACGACAGCACTGGTACCATAGCTCAGGTGAAGGAACCCAAAGCACATCAGCGGATGAAGTACATCTTGCACCGCTTCCACCTGGTCCGAGAGATCGTGGATCGAGGTGACATCGACCTTCAGAAGATCGACGGAAAGGAGAACCTAGCCGACCCCTTCACTAAAGCCCTGACAATAAAAGAGTTCGACAACCACAAGTCGAAGATGGGTATTAGATACTGTGCCGAGTGGCTTTAGGACAAGTGGGAGTTGTTGGGAAATGTATCCCAAAAAGCCAATCGTCAAGCTGTTGACGGTTGAGCAACCAAGTATTGTAATTGATTTGTTAATAAATAAAATATATTTGGCATCTTCATCATAAGCTTTCATCTTCTAATGAACTCCGTTGTTATGATGAAGTCCTTAGGACTACTTAGGTTCGATAAAGAGAGGATTTATCGATTAGTCCTTAAAACTGTTCACGACCAAATGATAGGCTGTTAATAAGGATGACAGCTTCTATCGAGCATAGGTCGCTGTAGGCCATATGGGTTGGTTGTCCTCTTAACCAAGGAGTGTGGAGACACTGGTATGGCATACAGGTGAGATGTAAAGGTACATCATCATTGAACGTGACCAACTCCAGAGTATTCTATTGTCGAGAATATCTCTGATGGGATATAGGTATAAGTGTCCCTTAGACCTGAGATCGCCTTAGTGACTTACAAGCAACTCACTGTGCTTTGGTACTGGACTAACTGAATTTCTAATTCAGGGACGGAAGGCTTCTGGACACAGTCAAGTACTTGCAAAGTCAGAGTGTGATCGAGATGGGATTGACCACTCCAAGAGTTGGAGAAGAATGAGTCGCTGTATTTCAATTTAGCAAAACCTTGGCCAGGGTAATCCATCAGATGGATTTGATATTTTGAAATATAATGTGGACAACCTGATCAGAGTTGACAGTTAAACTCTAGGGTGTCCTATGATCATTTTGGTCAAGGGGATGAATTATATGAAAACTATATCCGCATGGGTTCTAAGGATGTTGTTCTACACATTCGACCTATCCGGTCGTCGGGTATCATTGCTAGATGGTCACTTCGATTGGTATAAAAATTTATTCCTATGCTACTGACTTAGGTTCGGACCTATGAGGTCACACACATTAGAGTTGATGATCCGATCAGATGGTTGATCAACGATTAAGAATCGTTCTAGGGTTAAATGATCAATACGATTGACATTTAACCCAGTGCAAGTGTTGCAGGAGGATCGATTAGCAATTCGATTGCTAATTGGCTTAATTTGATTAAGCCAATGGGCTGAGATTAAGTCTAATTAAATATGATTTAATTAGATTTATTTTGGGCTTGATTGGATCAAGTCCAATTGGTTTATTGGATAAGCCAAGTGCAAGAAAAAACTAGTCCTAGTTCAACTAGGACTTGGGTCAATCTAATTTCTAATTTGATTAAAAAATTAAATCAGATTTAAATCTAATTTAATCTGATTAAATTAGATTCTTAATTGGGTTAAGACCTATTTTAATTGGGTTGATCTAATTTTGATTTGATTTGGTTTGGAAAACCAAATTAAAACAAGTCATAAGATAGAATCCTAGTAAGACTAGGATTCCACCTTGCGCCACATAAGCCTTCTCCACGCCCTCTCTCTTATTCAACGCCAATCTCCACTTATTTTATGTGACAAAAGCCCTCTCTCAGATCTCTCCCATGTTCACAAAAGGTCTCCTCTCTTCTTTCTTACATGGAAGGTGGTTTGGATCAAATCTAAAAGGAATAAGTTTGGATTTCGAATTCTATGAGATAGAGTTTTAGAAATCCAAAACTCTTTCAATTTTGCACCAAATTTATCCAAATTTTTTTTAGAATTTTTGTGGCTTTTAGGGTATACATTGTGCACCCTTTTCTATTGATCCATATATGAAAATATGAAGGAGGTGCTCAAGAGTTGGGCGTCCCTTAACTTGCCATGTTTGGATATAAGCCTTGACTACGTGTTTGATCTAGACAAGGACTCTATCATATCTCTTTATATAAGATGAGTTTCTTTGTAAAATTTTAGGAGAAGTTAGAAATTTGAGAGTCCTTTGTGCCATCCAAAAATCAAAGAGAAATACCTTTGGGTCGTGGAGATATAAAAGATGCAAGTTTGGGTGTCTAGAGAGAAAAATGTGAAGAAGAAGAGGGTCTTCTTCTTTGGTTTTTGTTTTCATATCTTTCCTCCCTCCATCTTGAGTTTCCTGAGAGTGTCTCAGATCTGAAACTCCTCCTTCTACTTTCCATCTTTGGAAGAGTCCAAATCAAGAAGAAGGAGGCACCTGATCAACCATCAAAGAAGGATCAGCGCAGTACTAGCATACTGTGCTGATTTCCTGAAGCAGGACTTCTGATCGAGATTCGTGGGCTCGTGTGGACGACTCCTAGAGGTCGGACATGTGTGCGGCTTGCAACATCATCCTCAAGCCCAGATCAACAAGATTAGAACATCTAACTTGCAAGGTAATAGATCTGATCTATTGTTTAATACATACATTAGATGTAGCTAGTATAGAAACATGTTGATATGATCAACATGTAGTTCATACTATATTTATATATATTTTAATTTTAATTTAATACTATGTAATAATCATGTAATAGGATCTTAGATCTAGGGATTTTTTGATTTTAGAAAATAAATTTTGATTTATTTTAGTCTTCCGCTGAATGATCTTGAAAAAGTTTCAAGATCTAACCCTCTCTTTTCAAGATCTAACCCTCTTTTTCAAGATCTAACCCTAAAACCCTAGATATGGTTCCTTCAGCTCCGCGTTCCCATCGTTCAGAGGGATCGACACCAGATCTTCGATTGGGCCGCCCCTCTCTTCAGTGAGGTCATCGCGGACATCCAACCCGTCAACTGGACAGGGGTCGGACTAATCACTTCTTTGCAAGGCTATGTTGTAGCAATGTCTGGCCAGGGCTTGGTCTCCTCGGACCTCTCCGATCCCCTGGCTGGTGGAGAATTTCAACTTCAAATGGTAAGTTGATACGATGGCTCGAAGAGTATTGAGGCCGGGTCGGCCGAGGATTGCGTTGTAGGCTGACGGTGCCTTCACCACCAGGAAATTCACCAGAGCCTTGGATATCGACCCGCGGCCATAGCCAAAGCTATGATTCCCTCCGTCGGAACAGCGTCACCAGTAAACCCTACCAGAGGTGAGCTAATCAGCCTCAAATGGCCGTCAAGGATGGATATTCTTGAAAAAATGTCGTAGAACAAAATGTCGGCCGAACTTCCATTGTCGACAAGGATGCGGCGGATGTCGTAATTTGCTATATTCAAGGAAACTACAACCACATCGTTGTGAGGGAATTGAACTCCCTGAGCGTCTTCTTCAGTAAAGGTTATGGGCTCCTCAATCTTTTGTCGCTTGGGGGGTACGGTCAGTGCGTCGGTTGCTTCTTGTCGGGATCCTCCTGAGATGGTGTTGACGAAATCCATCGAAGGCTGAACGTCCGACCGCTCCATGCCAGCGACCATTGCCGGAGGATGTGGGGCTTGGGAAATTAGAGGTGAGACCGGGGCCCAAGACATGGCTGCGGGGGCTGTGGGTCGCCGTGTGGATGTTTCGCGAGAAGACATCGGGCACGGATCCAGTGGGGGGAAGGAGGAGCGGATGTTGGAGAAGATAACCAGAGGCGGTTCCATTGAGCGCTCCTTTAAGAACAAGGGTACTGTGGAGGTTCACACCCTTCCTCTGGCGCCAATCTTGTTGGTGCAAAAATCCACCTGCATCGGAGAAGCTGGAGTCGAGGGAGTCGCGGTCGCCGCCAGGACCTGCAAAAGAAGTCTAAACCGGAGTTGGGGTTGCTCCGGCAAGACCCTCCGATGCTCAAGTCAGTTCTCTACCTCAACAAGAATGGAGTGCTCGAACGAAAATTTTAGCAGAGTTTCTAGGTAAAAACGAGAGCTTAGAGAATAACGTATCCGGGGTTTCCCTTTTTATAGGCGGAGGGTGCAACATACTAATAGTGACATTCGAAACCGTCTGGTAGTGGGCCGCCCATAGTCAGGAGGAATTTATTACGAAGGGTAGTGGAGTGGAATCGTGGCTATCACCGTAGCTCGCCACGTGGAATCAGTTGCGGGGAGTGGAGCGGCGTCTGTTGTCGTGACTCGTCAGGGAGTGGTGGAATCCATAGGATCCGCTGCAGGGGGTGGAGCAGAATCGTCACCGTTAGTACGACCTGTCGGGGAGTAATGGAGCTGCGTAGGGTCTGTCGCAGGGAGTGGAGCAGTGTTGTCCGTTACTGTGGCCTGCCAAGGGGTCCAGACTTATCGGTCGAAGTTCGGTTGGAGTCGGAAGTGAGGTCCGACACCTGTAGGAGCTCGAACGAGGCCTTCCCGCAGTCGGGGTAGAAGGCGGAGTCCGGCTCTCGTGGGAGTCCGGACGAGGTCTACTTGCAATTAAAGTCAGAAGTGAGGTCCGGCTCTCGTAGGAGCCCGGACGAAGTTCATCTGCAAGCAAAGTCTGGGATGGAGTCCGGCTCCCGTAGGAGTCCGGACGAAATTTACCTGTAAGTGAAGCCATGGGTGGAGTCCGGCTCCCGTAGGAGTCCGGACGGAATTTACCTGTAAGTGAAGCCGTGGGCGGAGCTCGGCTCCCATAGGAGTCCGGGTGGAGCCTTTCAGCAGCTGAGGTTGGGAACGAAGTTCGGCTCCCGTAGGAGTTCGGACGAAGTCTCCCTGTAGCTGGCGAGATCAGGCTCCCGTAGGAGTCCGGTCAAAGTCTACCTGCAGTTGAAGTTGGTGATGGAGCCCGACTCCTGTAGGAGTCCGGGCGGAGTCTACTGGCAGTTGGAGTTGTGGGCGGAGTCCGACTCAAGTAGGAGTCCAGCTGGAGTGTCAGCAGTTGAGGTTGGGGATGGAGCCCGGCTCCCATAGGAGTCCGGGCGAAGTCTGCTTGCGGTCGGAGTTGTGGGCGGAGCCCGGCTCCCGTAGGAGTCTGGCTGGAGCCTTTCAGCAGCTGAGGTTGGGAACGAAGTTCGGCTCCCGTAGGAGTTCGGATGAAGTCTCCCTGTAGCTGGCGAGATTAGGCTCCCGTAGGAGTCCGGTCAAAGTCTACCTGCAGTTGAAGTTGGTGACGGAGCCCGGCTCCCGTAGGAGTCCGGGTGGAGTCTACTGGCAGTTGGAGTTGTGGGCGGAGTCCGGCTCCCATAGGAGTCCAGCTAGAGTGTCAGCAGTTGAGGTTGGGGATGGAGCTCGGCTCCCGTAGGAGTTCGGGCGAAGTCTGCTTGCGGTCGGAGTTGTGGGCGGAGCCCGGCTCCCGTAGGAGTCCGACTGGAGCCTTTCAGCAGCTGAGGTTGGGAACGAAGTTCGGCTCCCGTAGGAGTTCGGATGAAGTCTCCCTGTAGCTGGCGAGATCAGGCTCCCGTAGGAGTCCAGTCAAAGTCTACCTACAGTTGAAGTTGGTGACGGAGCCAGGCTCCTGTAGGAGTCCGGGCGGAGTCTACTGGCAGTTGGAGTTGTGGGCGGAGTCCGGCTCCCGTAGGAGTCCAGCTGGAGTGTCAGCAGTTGAGGTTGGGGACAGAGCTTGGCTCCCATAGGAGTTCGGGCGAAGTCTGCTTGCGGTCGGAGTTGGAGGAGACTCGCGAGGGTTAATCCCATTGAGAACTTCGACTGAGGGTATTTTATACCCAACACTATCCTTTTCAAAATTCAATTTGGGTAAGCCGATAACCAATTCTTTTTTAATAAGTTTTGAGAGTGAATGCATGCTAATATGTGCAATCCTATGATGCCAAAGCCAACTAGTCTCATTAATCTTGGCATTCAAGGCTACTAGGCATTGCATGTTTATTTTGGAAAGATCATTCAAATCTACCATATAAATATTACCATGTCTATGCCCAATAAATTTAATGCCTTCATTAATAGGACCAGTTACAATGCAAACTGAAGATTCAAAAATGACTTTGTATCCTTTATCACAAAATTGACTGATGCTTAATAAATTATGTTTTAAACCATCTACTAATAAAATATTTTCAATATACTTGGAGGGAGTGACACCAATGTTACCTATACCGATGATCTTTCCTTTGCCATTGTCTTCAAAGATAATCATTCCTCCATTTTTAGCATCAAGTGTGATGAATTGAGATTCATCACCAGTCATATGTCTTGAGCACCCGCTATCAAGATACCATCTTCGGTTTGCTCCTTGGGATGCAAGACACACTTATACACAAAAATCAAGTTTTGACTTTAGGTACCCAAGTTTTCTTGAGTCCTTTTTGGTTAGTCATAATGGTTCCTTTTGGAATCTATATTTTCTTTACATTAAAATTTTTAGATTTGTTAGAAAAATATGAATAGGATTTGTGTCCTATTCTACCATATTTAAAGCAAGTTATATTTGAAAATTTATTGTATGATGAGTTTACAAAGATATTTTTCAAAAATTTTTATTTCTTTAAAGGGTTATATCCAAGACCGACTTTATCATAAATAGCCTTTTGATTATCAAGTATCATGTGAAGCTTATTTGAACTTAAAGTGAACTTCTCAACCATTGGTTTTAACTTGGCAATCTCAATTTTTAAGTTCAGATTTTCTTGAAATAGGATTGATTTTTCATTTAAAATACTCTCATTTTCTTTTAGTAAAGATTGATTCTTTGATTTTAATTCTTTGTTCTTTACTCCTAGCTTCTTTAGTTCATCAATTAGATTATAAAATACTTCATGAAGTTCTTCAAAGATAAAGTCAATAGGGGTTTCAGTATTTACCTCATTTTCATGTGCCATAAGGCACAAGTTGGCTTGTTCATTTGAGTCTTCTTTTTTAGAGCTTGACTCATCACTTCCGCTCCATGTAGCCATCATGGCCTTCTTCTTGTACTTCTTGAGATCCTTCTTCAGTTGTGGGTATTCAGACTTAAAGTATCCCAATTTCTTGCATTCATAACAAATAAGGGGTTGTTTCTTATCCTTTTCTTTGCTATGTTTCTTTTTTGTAGGTGGCCTCTTCCTCATTCTTTGTCTTTTTTTCTTCAAAAACTTCTTAAACCTTCTAGTAATGAGGGCCATTTCTTCATCCTGCTCTTCTTTTTCTGTATCATCAGACTCTTCATCAGGTTGAGTAGTGGATTTGAGGGTGATTATCCTCTTCTTTTTGACATCTTCTTCTTGGTGTTGTTTCATGCTTAGCTCATATGTCATCAGCGATCCTAGAAGCTCCTCTAAGGGTAGGATATTCAGATCTTTGGCTTCTTGAATTACGGTTACTTTGGCCTCCCAAGTCCTTGATAAAGATCTAAGAATTTTTCTCACGAGATCACTATTAGAATAAGACTTATCAAGATTTTTTAGACCATTAATAATATCAGTAAAATGAGTAAATATTTTAGTTATTGATTCATCATGCTCCATTTTAAAAAATTCATATTTATGCACAAGCATGTTAATTTTTAATTCCTTCACTTGATTAGTTCCTTCATAAGTTACTTCTAATCTATTCCATATTTCTTTAGCTGACATGCATGTTGAAATACGATTGAATTCATTAGCATCTAGAGCACAATACAAAATATTCATGGCTTTAGCATTTAGTTGAGCCATTTTCTTATCAACCTCATCCCATTTTTTTTCGAATTTGGTTGATTCCACACCATCAATTATTCTAGTGGATGTGTGTGGTCAATTTACTATGATACTCCACATATCATAGTCAAGTGCTTGAATAAAAATTTTTATCCGAGCTTTTCAATAGGTATAGTTTGACCTATTGAATAGTGGAGATCGGTTGGTGGACTGCCCCTCGGCTAGTGAAGCACCAACTTGAGTTGCCATAGATTTTTAGCTCTTTGATGGTTAAATCAAAGTAGGGCTAGAGCACCGAGCTTTGATACCACTTGTTGTCCAGCTATGCAACCCAAGAGGGAGGGTGAATTAAATTTTTTAAAAATTTAAAATTAACTTACAACTATGAGGATTATTTAACAATGAGTAGGATAAATATGGAGAGTGAAATTTATGCAAGGTGTAGAAGTTAGATGCAAGAATACAAGAAGATAAAAAAATTTAAAAAGAGAGTAAGTAAGCACAACACAAACAAAAAGATTTATAGTGGTTCGGTGCCAACCTTGCACCTACATCTACTCCCCAAGCTCCTACTTGGGAATTCAAATCCACTAAACCGTATTCAAATCGAATACAATGTCGGAACCTCTGACTCTAGCTATTTCAAGCTAGAACACTTATTTTTCAGGTACAAGCCAATCCAATACAATCTGATTTAAGGTTCGGATTAATCTTTCTACATTTTGGAACCCTTCCAAAATAAAAAATCAACTCAAAAATAGAGTATAACAGTTAATCACACGAAAATACAGATGTAACTCCTTTAATGAGCAAAAAAGCTTTAAATATACTTTACACAATAAGAACGAAGCTCTTCTGATTTTTCTCAAGATGGTTGAAGACTTGAATGAGCTCTTGAGGGGTTGGTGAACTTGAAATAAAAGCTTCTTGAACTTTTAAGAGGGCTCTTGCTTAGGGTTGAAATGAATGCTTGAAAAACATCTTCAAAACCTTATTGATTCCCTCTTTTAAGTGCCTTTTATAACTTCAAATAATGGTGGAGACTAATCTGGACTGAAATAGAGCCGTTGGAGCATATTAAATGGGCTCATAGGGTCGACTCATGCTCATGAGTCGACTCATGGGGTCGACTTCTGTGGCACAGAACAGAAAATGATTGTTTTATAATTTTGGCCTACACAGCAGTAGAGGTCGACTCATAGGGTCGACTCATGCTCAGGGGTCGACTCATGGGGTCGACTCATAGAGTGTGCCAGCCAAAGAATTCAGCGTGTCGTTCAGCCCCTTTTGCCATGAGTTGACTCATGGGGTCGACTCAAATATATAAACATGATTTTCTTTCAAAATATATATTCAAAAATATTAAAATTACCTCTAATAGATTACAAATCTTGTGTTCTTGCTTTTGAGGCTTCTGAATCAAAACTTGATAAAATTATGATTTTGCCTCTGAAATATAATAAATTTTTTTTCAAGCCAAAATCATTAGTAACCCCCTCATATACTTTGTAATTATCAAAATCAATTCAAGGAGCAACAGCTTTACAATCTTTCGGCCTATCCGGACGTTGGGTATCATTGCTAGATGATCACTTTGATTGGTATAAGAAGATTATTCCTATACTACCGGCTTAGATTCAAACCTATGGGGTCACACTCAAAAAAAATTTCTGACTAATCATATGGCTGATTGATGATTTAAAATCATTCTAGAATAAAATAGTCAATTCGATTGATGATTAACCCTGTGCAAAAATTATAATAAATCAATTTGCTAATTATTGATGAATTATAAGAGGATTGATTAGTAATTAGATCATTAATTAGCTCAATTTGATTGAAAATTAAGGTTTGGATCAAATCTAATTAAATTGGATTCAATTTGATTTAACCCGATTAGGTTATGAGATGATCGAATCTCTAAGGATGTTCGATTTTTGATTTGATCAAAACTTGAGCTCGATTAATTTTTAATTTGATTAAAATTTAATCAAGATTATTTGTTATCTAATTAGATTAGATTTAGTAGTCCAATTAGATCTAATCTAATTTGGTTGGGTTAAGAATCTAATTGGATGAGAAAATAATTCAAATTTAAATTTCTTGCACCTCCTTTCTCTGTGCCCTCTTATTCCTCACATGAGAATTTTTTTTACGTAAATTTTTTTCATGCTCAAAATTTTTTTTATATCTACATCTGATTTTTTTTGAATTAGAAATTAGTTGATTTAAATTTGAGTTCAAATGGGTTTGAATTTGAATGAAAATCTAGAGTCCAAATTGAGTTCGACTCTTCTCTTCATGCCATCACATTTCTCCATGCATAACATATTTTTGCATGAGATTTTTTATACCATTCTGATGTTGGTCAATCTTTCTCTAAGTTTATAAGATAAGAATAAAGTTTAGTTCAAAATTTAATTCATATTTGATTTGAATTGATGATAAGGATCAACCAATATTTGAAATTGAACCGAAACTACCTTTTTCTTATTCTTATCTTCCATGGGATGCCACCCTTAAGAAGAGATCAATTTTGTGCAAGATTAGAAGTGATTTTTTGGTATTAGAAATTTGAGAGTAGGGGCATGAAAAGTTGAGAGTGGGTTGGGCTTCCGTGCGTGAGAAACGGAGGAAGTGTTCTTCCTCTCGGATGTGAGGTGTAGGGTCTAGGGTTTCAACTCTAGATTTTATGAGAAGAAAAATATAAAAGTGAGTCTTGTTCAATCTCTCACACCACCATCTCCTTGTAAAGCTTCATCTTCTGATCTAAAAGAGTCTGGGAGATCCAAAGAAAGGAGCTTGGATCAGCCATCTAGAGCCATCGACACGAGCTAGCACTCCTACGAAGGAAGATCCGATCAGGCCTTCGAGTGGATGATCTGTAGAGGTCGGATGGTCTATATAGCTACTCGACATCAGTGAGAGCTTCATACTATGCCTACCAATAGTGGAGAACATCAACTTGTGAAATGGTTATAAGTTCTAAACTGAACCGATGTGATCTAAAGGTTAGATCAGATTCAGGACATCGATGTGATCGATACAATTTTTTATTTTATATCAGATTTTATATATAATTTTTTCATATCATAGATCCTTAATTGATAGTTTAGATCTGATCTAAGGTATATTTAAAAGATTAAAATATTTAATCTTTTATTTTTTACTGTAAAATTTTAAAAATACATGCTTTGAACTACCAGTTTTTTCTTCACTCCCCTCTCTTTCATGCAGATCCCTCATGCTAAAATATTTTTTTAATGAGAAACATTATCGTGAAAACCATGGGGTGTGAGTAGGGAAGAAGTCCTAGGGAGTTAGGACTCTAGGGTTTCCTTTTTGGCTTAAACCAAATTTGATTTGGTTTGACCCAAATAGAGGAAGAAATCAAATCAAATTAGGAACCCAATCTCTTCAATAAATTTCTAATCCAATTAAGAATTAACTGAATCCAAATCTTAATCAAATCATAAATTAGTCTCTCTCATATTTAAGCTTGATTTAATCAAATCCAATCCAAGTTAAACTGAATCCAATTCAATTAGACTTCATCCGAACCTTATTGCTCAATCAAATTGAGCCAATTAGTAATTCAATTGCTAATTAATCCTCCTATAATTCACTAACACTTAGTGGACTATATAATTATAACTTTTACTTAAGGTCCATCATCAATCACATTGATAATTTTATCCTTCAATGATTTATAATCATTGATCAACCACCTGATCGGATAAGAATCTTTTTTTTTGTAACTATATAGGTGAAGGAAAAACTGTCTTTTTCCTTGTAGGATATTCTAGATCTAATAAGATCTGAGGCGAAATATTTTTAAAAAAAAATTATCCTACTTTATTTTAGATCTAAGGTCTATTAGATCTGATTCTTATTATCTAACATTTAATCTAAAATTAAATCTAAAACTTGAAGATTAGAGAAATACCTCTAGGGTAACTAGATTACCCTGTAGATAATTGCAACAATGCCCGAGGTTCAAAAATAGCCATGCAGTCGTCTGGCCTCTACCGATATCCACTCAAGCAAGATCTAGATTATCTTCTCCTTGCAAATCTCTACTCCAAAAATCAGATCTGGATCTGATCTGGAAGATCTTCAAAAGATCTTCTGAAGCTGGAGCAGCAGCTTCTCAATAAATCCCTATAGCCTTCTGATCAGGGAGCCACCACGCCTTGGACAAGCACCAGATGGATGCTCAACTTCTTGGACATGAAGAGGGGAGGGAGAGGAGTAGAGGGGGCATAGAGAAGTGGATGGGTTTCATATTTTTACTGGGTATTGAGCAGATTCTCTAAACCCTAGGTGCAGATAGGGTTTAAATAGACCCTCCTACACCATGCAGTGCCACATCATTCGACCAATCAGAAAATTTTAATTAATTCTAAAAAAATTCTGATTGATGGAGTGATGTCATCTGATCATATCAGATAAAAACCCCATCAAATCCTCCTACTGTTGGTGCCAACACTGGATAAACATAGTGAGATTGGTGCCCAACAGTTTGAGTCGATCAAAGCATAGAGTCCTCATCTCATGGGACTCTATCCTTATCCACTTGGGGCGCACGCCCAATCTGATCTTGGCACCCACTTTGAGGCCTAATTTAGCAGGTGGACACTCTACAAAAACTCTCCAATGATCTCTTGCCAAGTGGCCTTTAGTTCAAGATCCATAAGTCAACGTTTGATCGATGTCCTAAAACAAAAATGGCAGGTGACAGGAATTGATAGGTGTTGTCTTAAATTCATCTCATGAATTAAGATAAGATTTTTCTGAGCTGGACTAGCTCCAGTCAGACTGAGAGAAAACTTTTCAAGATTTTCTGGGTGAGTCAAATTAGATTTGGCTTAGTCAAGATGAAAAAGATTGCACGAGAAGAAAGTTAGGCTCAATCATGTGCTAGCACGATTTTCTTGAACCTAATTGGATCTAATCCAAATCAATCAAACTGGGCTAGCTTGATTGATGACATCCAAACCCTAACTCTTGATTGTGTGACCCAGTTAGGTTCATTTCCATATGGTAATGACACATGTCGTGATCTCATCATCGACATCATCGAAACTCCTTTCGATGGACCAGAACTCTTCTGATTCAGACAATTAGAATGATCGATCATCAAGATCATTCTAATTGCTCCCAAAATCCATCAGTGACACCTAGCAGTATATGGTAGCAACCCATCAGAAATGAAGATGAACCTCTCGGTGCAGCTACCTGTGTGATTGAGTTCTTCTATCATGAGTCCTGATTGAATTAGGGTTAAGGTGAACTCGTCAAACCCAACATCAGTCATATGAATCAATCGATCGATCTGAGTTTGATGTGAAATTTCAATATAAAACTCTTTTCCATTATTTCACTCTGCCATGGCCATGAGCTTTAGAACTCGATCTTTCGATCATCATAGGACTACTCCTCTCATCTACCGAGCTTGATAGATCCCATCTTGGTGCAATCTGGTTCCTACAATGAATATGCTACAGCCAACATACACCTCAGGGTTTCGAATGTTGAGAAATATGTCCCAAAAGCCAATTGTCAAGCTGTTGACGGTTGAGCAACCAAGTATTGTAATTGATTTGTTAATAAATAAAATATATTTTTGGCATTTTCATCATAAGTCTTCATCTTTTAATGAACTTCGTTGTTATGATAAAGTCTTTAGGGCTATTTAAGTTCGATAAAGAGATGATTTATCAATTAGTCCTTAAAACTGTTCACGACCAAATGATAGGTTGTTAATAAAGACGACAGCTTCTATCGAGCATAGGTCATTGTAGGCCATATGGGTTGGTTGTCCTCTTAACCAAGGAGTGTGGAGACACTGGTATGGCATACAGGTGAGATATAAGGGTACATCATCATTGAATATGATCAACTCCAGAACATTCTGCTATCAAGAATGTCTCTGATGGGATATAGGTATAAGTGTCCCTTAGACCTGAGATCGCCTCAGTGACTTGCAAGCAACTCACTGTGCTTTGGTACTGGACTAACTGAATTTTTAATTCATGAATGGAAGGCTTCTGGGCATAGTCAAGTACTTGCAAAGTCAGAGTGTGATTGAGATGGGATTGACCACTCCAAGAGTTGGAGAAGAATGAGTCACTGTATTTCAATTTAGCAAAACCTTGGCCAGGTAATCCATCAGATGAATTTGATATTTTGAAATACAATGTGGACAACCTGATCAGAGTTGACAGTTGAACTTTGAGATGTCCTATGATCATTTTGGTTAAGGGGATGAATTATATGGAAACTATATCCGCATGGGTTCTAAGGATGTTGTTCTACACATTCGACCTATCCAATCATCGGGTAGCATTGCTAGATGATCACTTCGATTGGTATAAAAATTTATTTTTATGCTACCGACTTAGGTTCGAACCTATAAGGTCACACACATTAGAGTTCATGATCCGATCGGATGGTTGATCAATGATTAAGAATCGTTCTAGGGTTAAATGATCAATACGATTGACATTTAACCTAGTACAAGTGTTGCAGGAGGATCGATTAGCAATTTGATTGCTAATTAGCTTAATTTGATTAAGCCAATGGATTGAGATTAAGTCTAATTAAATATAATTTAATTAGATTTTATTTGGGCTTGATTGGATCAAGTCCAATTAGTTTATTGGATAAGTCAATTGCAAGGAAAAACTAGTCCTAGTTCAATTAGGATTGGGTCAACCTAATTTTAATTTGATTAAAAAATTAAATCAGATTTAAATCTAATTTAATCTGATTAAATTAGGTTTTTAATTAGATTAAGACCTATTTTAACTAGGTTGATCTAATTTTGGTTTGATTTGGTTTGAGAAACCAAATTAAAACAAGTCATGAGTTAGAATCCTAGTAAGACTAGGATTCCACCTTGCGTCACATAAGCCCCCCCCACACCCTCTCTCTTATTCCACGCCAATCCCCTCTTATTTTGTATGACAAAAGCCTTCTCCCAGGTCTCTCCCATGTCCATAAAAGGTTTTCTCTCTTCTTTCTTACATGGAAGGTGGTTTGGATCAAATCAAAGAGGAATAAGTTTGGATTTCAAATTCTATGAGATAGAGTTTTAGAAATCCAAAACTCTTTCAATTTTGCACCGAATTTGTCCAATTTTTTTTTTTAAATTTTTATGACTTTTAGGATACATATTGTATACCCTTTTCTAGGGGTCTATGCATGAAAATAAGGAGGAGGTGCTCAAGGGTTGGGCGCCCCTTATCTTGCCATGTTTGGATAAGCCTTGACTAGGTATTTGACCTAGATAAATACTCTATCATATCTCTCTCTATAAAATGAGTTTCTTTATAAAATTTTCAGTGAGGACATAGATTTGAGATACCTTTAGGATATCCAAAAATTAGAGAGAAAACTTTTGGGTCGTAGAGATATAATAGACACAAGATAGGGTGTTTAGAGAGAGAAACGAGAAGAAGAAGAGGGTCTTCTTCTAGGGTTGTTTGTTTTCATCTCTCTCCTTCTTTCATCTTGAGTTTTTTGAGAGTGTCTTAGATCTAAAACTCCTCCTCCTACTTCTCATCTTTGGAAGAGCCCAAATCAAGAAGAAGGAGGCACCTGATCAACCATCAAAGAAGGATCAGCGCAGTACTAGCATACTGTGCTGATTTCCTGAAGCAGATTCATGGGCTCGTGTGGACGACTCCTAGAGGCCGGAGCATGTGCGGCTTGCAACATCATCCTTAAGCCTGGATTAGTGAGGTTAGAATGTCTAACTTGCAAGGTAATAGATCTGATCTATTGTTTAATACATACATTAGATGTAGTATAGAAACATGTTGATATGATCAACATGTAGTTCATGCTCTATATATTTTAATTTCTGATTTAATGCTATGTAATAATCATTAATAGGATCTTAGATCTAGGGATTCTCTAATTTTATAAAATAAATTTTGATTTATTTTAGTCTTCCACTGCATGATCTTGAAAAAGTTTCAAGATCTAACCCTGAAACCCTAGATCTGGTTCTTTCAATTGGTATCAGAGCCTAGGTTCTTCATTATATAATTATTTATACATGCTTAGATTATTTTTTAAATTAGATCTAATTTATAATCTGATTATTAAATCTAAAATTAAAATTTTAGATCAATCACGAACTGCAAGGTTGTCCTGCTGTAAGATTTATCCCTTACAGTGCAAAGGTTGTCCTAGTTCGTGTAGATCTGTCTTTAATCATAAATTTGTTAGATATGATCTAGATTAAATTTATAATTTATTAGATTTAAAAAGTATTTAAATCTAAAATAAAATCTCTTTGTTAATAATTTTTATACAAAAAAATTATTTAAAGTTGAAATTATTTCAATTGCATAAACCTGTTTAGATTAGATCTAAAGTAGTTTCATGTTTATTTCACTTTCATCTTGATTATGAATCAAACATGCAATATGGTTGGTAGAATCATATTGTAAAATTATTTTATAAATATAAAAATTATTTTTTGAAAAGCCGAACCCAACCCTCAGTCCAAAACTTAATTAAGAATTAAGAAGTTATTTTGATTAGGTTCTAGGATTGTAAATTGAAGAACCTAAGATACAAACCATAATGCATTGGGTTAATGGGTTAGTGGAAATTAGGTCCATTAATTGGGTTAGACCTATGGTTAGATTAAAGATGGACTTAATTAGAGAATTGACTAAATCTAATCAATTGTTATCTTAGATTAGGTCAAGGATTTTCTAGATTAATTACAATAGTTGTAGTTGGTCAAGTCCATGTCTTTAACGAGAACCAAATAGACTTGATTCTTGGCAAAGCGATCTAGCACGAACTGTTAGGTTGATCTAATCGAAACTAATTAAACTAGTTGGTGTCTAAGGTAAATCAGATCGGTGGTTTTTAATTGGGAGCCCGCTTACCTGGCCATTTCTGATGGTGTCTAAGGCAAGCTTTGGCCGACCCTCCCACTGATCGAACTTATCTGGCCTCTTGGTGAAATTATATTTTGATCGGATCACTTGACTATTCGAGCTGACCCATGTCAGCTAGGTAAATCAGTGTGACTGATTTAGGTGCTCCTAGACCAGCCCTTTTAATTGTCTCTCTTAAGCTGACTTGGTGAAGCCAGTGAGAGGATTATGATACGCTGGTTCATCTGACCTCATCCTCTAAATCATTTAAATCCTCTAAAATTATTAGGTCCTTAAAATGATAAAGTTATGGAGATAACTGAGTCATAGCCTCCCATTAAGGTGTTTGATAATGAGTCCATTAACTCAATAATCATTGCAGACCCAAAGGCCTAGTGATTGTTGACTAATAGAATTATCACTCATTATATGATGACTTGAAAGGGTCTCTCTAATGGTGGTTAGGTGAGCCAACCAAAGTTGGGCTTAATCATTCGTTGGTTAGATGCACCAAGTATGGTCATGTTAATGGTTGGACCTAATCGGATCCTTACAGTGGAGGCCAAAGCCTACTGATTAGATTTCTGGGGCAAAATTAAAATTACTAGAAATTGTTTAGAGAAATAATTGGTTATGAATCTACCCTTAGATGTACAGGGGTTGGCCAACCAAAGTTGAGCTTGTGTACAGTCTAAGTGGATTCTAGTACCCACTAAAGAATTTGGGTAATTCCTCGAATTGGAGGTAGAGGTTATCAATTCGAATAAAATAGTGGGAGAAACCTTTTGATTAAAGTCCAAATCTTTAGGTTTAATGAATCAATTACTAATTAGGTTATGGTTTTCCTTTGTGCATATATGGCCACTTCCCTATTACTCCGATCATTGTTGGACAATGATAAGTTGGTGGGATCCAACTTTGATAGCTGGTATCGAAAGTTGAAGATAGTCACTGGAGCATGAACAATTCTATATGTGATAATGGATTCTGCACCTGAGGAGCCAGCTGCCAATACACGTGGAACAGTCAGAGACACTTACCAGAAGTGGCTCAGTGATCGGACCACAGTGCGCTGTATCATGCTGGCTGCCATGAGCGACGAGTTTAGTCACAGATTCGAGATGGCTCAGCCAAAGGACATGCTTCAAGTGTTGGAGGATGCCTTTGGCACACCCGATGATATGGAAAGGTACAAGACTAGTTGTGCCATCTTCAACACCAAAATGTGGGATGGTGCCTCTGTCACTGATCATGTATTGTATATGATCGAGCTGATGGAATGATTGAGCAAACTCGACTTTCCCTTACATGAGCAGCTTGGGAAAGATGCAATACTGAACTCGCTGCCTAAGTCTTATCTCCCATTCCTCACTCATTATAGAATGACAAAGCCTGAAGTAAACTACCATGGGTTACTGGGGTTGCTTCAGAACTTTAAGAAGGATCACCAACTTCACAAGGAGTCGGTGAACTTAGTGGGAGGTTCATCTTCTGGTTCTCGACCCTTTAAGAAAGGAAAGAAGAACAAGAAGAAGAAAGTGAAGAAGGTACAAGTTCAGGTTAGGATATCTATGCAGGGCCAGACCAGAAAGATCAAGCCCGATAAGAGTCTATTCTACTGGCAAGCACCCTAGATTAGATAGTGTGTTAGATATCTACTTATAGCACTGTAAGCTAGGTCATATAAACAAGAACAGAATAAACAGGTTGACTCAAGAGAGAATCCTCGAAGTCAGTGATTGTGAATCACTTCCAACCTGTGAGTCCTGTCTTCTTGGTAAAATGATCAAGTCACCTTTTACTGGAAAAGGTGAGAGAGCTACTGAGCTCTTGAGCCTAGTACATACTGATGTATGTGGGCCCATGAGCACAAGTGCTAGGGTGGATATTTCTACTTCCTAACTTTCATGGATGACCTATCCAGATATGAATATGTCTATCTGATGAAACATAAGTCGGATTTATTTGAAATGTTCAAATGATTTTGAAGTGAAGTAGAAAAATAAACTGAGAAGAGTATTAAAACTCTTCGATCTAACTGAGAAGGAGAATACCTTTCTAGTGAGTTTCTCACATATCTAGGAGAGAATGAGATTCTCTCCCAATAGACTCCTCCAAAAATACCATAGCATAATGGTGTGTCTGAAAGGAAGAATCGGACTCTGTTAGACATGGTCCGATCCATGATGAATTTTGCCAGCTTGTCGATATCCTTCTGGAGATATGCACTCGAATCGGCCTGTTATCTATTAAATAGGGTTCCAAGTAAGTCTGTAATTAAGACTCCATATGAGATATGGACAGGGCGTAAGCCAGCACTTTCATACCTTAGGGTCTTGGGGTGCCCGACCTATGTTAAATGATTAGTCACAGACAAACTTGGACCTAGGTCTGATAAATGCACATTCATAGGGTATCCCAAAGAGATGAAAGGATATTTTTTTCTACCATGCTGATGAACAAAAGGTGTTCGTCAGCCTTAAGGCAATCTTTTTAGAAAAGGAGTTCCTTGGTGAAGGAACCATTGCCTCTAAGGTTGAACTTGATGAAGTTCAACAGGTAGAAGGACCAACACCAATAGCTGAACCTGAGTTGAATTTGATTGGATTAGATCCAAAGCCCAATGTACCTGCACTATTAAGACGATCCGATAGAGTACCGTGTCAGCCAGACAGATACTATGATTTCTTGGTCCAGGATGATGATCCCATCGAACTCGATGAGAACGATGAGGATCCGATCACCTATATGGATGCAATGCAGGACCTGATTCTGAGAAATGGCTTGAAGCCATGAAATCTGAAATGGAGTCCATGAAGGTCAACGATGTATGGACATTAGTTGACCCACCTGAAGGGGTTAAACCCATTGGGTGTAAATGGGTCTTCAAAAAGAAGAAGGGTGCAGACGAAAAGGTGGAGACCTATAAAGCCCATCTGGTTGCCAAGGGATATCGTCAACATTATGGTATTAACTATGACGAGATGTTTTTCTCTGTGGCAATGCTCAAATCCATTCGGATAATGCTTGCAATAGCTGTCCATCTGAATTATGAGATCTGACAGATGGATGTAAAGACAGCTTTCCTCAATGGAGAGCTGACCGAAGAGGTGTATATGATACAACCTGAGGGGGTTACATCCATAGATGAGACCAAGGTATGCAAGCTTCAAAGATCCATTTATGGATTGAAGCAAGCTTCTCGGAGTTGGAACATGCATTTTGATAAGTGATCAAAACGTATGGCTTCATTAAGAATGGAGAAGAGCCCTGCATCTATAAATGGACAAATGGTCCAGTTGTGGTATTCCTTGTCTTGTACGTGGATGACATTCTCTTAATCGAGAATGACATCCTGACACTACAGGGAATAAAAGTTTGGTTGTCATCAAAGTTCTCCATGAAGGACTTAGGTGAAGCATCCTACATCCTGTAGGAACCAGATCTAGGTTTCAGGGTTAGATCTTGAAACTTTTTCAAGATCATACAGCGGAAGACTAAAATAAATTAAAATTTATTTTCTAAAATTAGAGAATCCTAGATCTAAGATCCTATTACATGATTATTACATAGCATTAAATCAAAAATTAAAATATATAAATATAGCATGAACTACATGTTGATCATATCAACATATTTCTATACCACATCTAATATATATATTAAACAATAGATCAGATCTATTACCTTGCAAGTTAGATGCTCTAACCTCGCTGATCCGGGTTTAAGGATGATGTTGCAAGCCGCACACGAGTCCGGCCTCTAGAGTCATCCACACAAGCCCACGAATCTCGATCAGAAGTCCTGCTTTAGGAAATCAACACAGTATGCTAGTACTGCGCTGATCCTTCTTTGATGGTTGATCAGGTGCCCCTTCTTCTTGATTTGGACTCTTCCAAAGATGAAAGTAGAAGGAGGAGTTTCAGATCTGAGACACTCTCAGAAAACTCAAGATGGAGGGAGAAAGATATGAAAACAAAAACCCTAGAAGAAGACCCTCTTCTTCTTCACGTTTTTCTCTCTAAACACCCTAACTTGCATCTTTTATATCTCCACGACCAAAAGGTATTTCTCTCTGATTTTTGGATGGCACAAAGGTCTCTCATATCTATGACTTTCCTTAAATGTTATGAAGAAACTCATCTTATATAGAGAGATATGATAGAGTCCTTGTCTAGGTCAAACACCTAGTCAAGGCTTATCCAAACATGGCAAGTTAAGGGACGCCCAACTCTTGAGCACCTCCTCCATATTTTTATGCATGGATCACCAGCAAAGGGTGCACAATGTAAACCCTAAAATCCATAAAAATTCCAAAAAAAATTTGGATAAATTCGGTGCAAAATTGAAAGAGTTTTGGATTTCTAAAACTCTATCTCATAGAATTCGAAATCCAAACTTATTCCTTTTAGATTTGATCCAAACCACCTTTCATGTAAGAAAGAAGAGAGGACACCTTTTGTGAACGTGGGAGAGATCAGGGAGAGGGCTTTTGTCACACAAAATTAGTGGAGATTGGCGTTGAATTAAGAGAGAGGGCATGGAGAAGGCTTATGTGGCGCAAGGTGGAATCCTAGTCTTACTAGGATTCTGTCTTATGACTTGTTTTAATTTGGTTTCCCAAACCAAATCTAATCAAAATTAGATCAACCCAATTAAAATATATCTTAACCCAATTAAAAACTAATTTAATTAGATTAAATTAGATTTAAATCTGATTTAATTTTTTAATCAAATTAGAAATTAGATTGACCCAAGTCCTAGTTGAACTAGGACTAGTTTTTTCTTGCACTTGGCTTATCCAATAAACCAATTGGACTTGATCCAATCAAGCCCAAAATAAATCTAATTAAATCATATTTAATTAGACTTAATCTCAGCCCATTGGCTTAATCAAATTAAGCCAATTAGCAATCAAATTGCTAATCGATCCTCCTGCAACACTTGTACTGGGTTAAATGTCAATCGTATTGATCATTTAACCCTAGAACGATTCTTAATCGTTGATCAACCATCCGATCGGATCATGAACTCTAATGTGTGTGACCTCATAGGTCCGAACCTAAGCCGGTAGCATAGGAATAAATTCTTATACCAATCGAAGTGACCATCTAGCAATGGTACCCGACAACCGGATAGGTCGAATGTGTAGAACAACATCCTTAGAACCCATGCGGATATAGTTTTCATATAATTCATCCCCTTGACCAAAATGATCATAGGACACCCCAGAGCTCAACTGTCAACTCTGATCAGGTTGTCCACATTGTATTTCAAAATATCAAATCCATCTGATGGATTACCCTGGCCAAGGTTTTGCTAAATTGAAATACAGCGACTCATTCTTCTCCAACTCTTGGAGTGGTCAATCCCATCTCGATCACACTCTGACTTTGCAAGTACTTGACTGTGCCCAGAAGCCTTCCGTCTCTGAATTAGAAATTCAGTTAGTCCAGTACCAAAGCACAGTGAGTTGCTTGCAAGTCACTGAGGCGATCTCAGGTCTAAGGGACACTTATACCTATATCCCATCAGAGACATTCTCGACAGTAGAATACTCTGGAGTTGGTCACGTTCAATGACGATGTATCCTTACATCTCACCTGTATGCCATACCAGTGTCTCCACACTCCTTGGTTAAGAGGACAACCAACCCATATGGCCTACAGTGACCTATGCTCGATAGAAGTTGTCGTCCTTATTAACAGCCTATCATTTGGTCGTGAACAGTTTTAAGGACTAATCGATAAATCCTCTCTTTATCGAACTTAAATAGTCCTAAGACTTCATCATAACAACGGAGTTCATTAGAAGATGAAAGCTTATGATGAAAATGCCAAATATATTTTATTTATTAACAAATCAATTACAATACTTGGTTGCTCAACCGTCAACAGCTTGATGATTGGCTTTTTGGGACACATTTTCCAACAACTCTCACTTGTCCTAAAGCCACTCGGCACAGTATCTAATACCCATCTTCGACTTGTGGTTGTCGAACTCCTTTATTGCCAGGGCTTTAGTGAAGGGGTCAGCTAGGTTCTTTTTTCCGTCGATCTTCTGAAGGTCGACGTCACCTCGATCCACGATCTCCCGGACCAGGTGGAAGCACGCAAGATGTGCTTCGTTCGCTGATGTGCTTTGGATTCCTTCGCCTGAGCTATGGCACCAGTGCTGTCGCAGTAGAGCAGGACCGGACCATCGAGGGAGGGTGCTACTCCGAGCTCGTTGATGAATTTCCTCAGCCACACAGCTTTCTTCGCGACATCTGATGCTGCGATATACTCCGCTTCACAAACAGAGTCTGTCACAGTATGCTGCTTGGAACTCTTCCAGTAGATGGCTCCACCATTCAGAGTAAAGATATAACCCGACACACTCCTGCTGTCATCATGGTCAGATTGAAAGCTGGAGTCTGTGAACCCCACAAGTTTCAGATCTGACTCGCCATAAACCAACCATTGGTCCTTAGTATTTCTCAAATACTTAAGGATGGCTTTAACCATTTTCCAGTGGTTTTCTCCAGGATCAGATTGGTATCTACTCACTACTCCAGTGAGTATGCCACATCTGGTCTTGTACATGTCATGGCGTACATGATAGATCCCACGGCTGAAGCATATGGGACTCTACTCATATGCTCTCTCTCTTCAGGAGTTGTCGGACAATCCTTCTTAGAGAGAGAAATTCCTTGGCCTATCAGTAGATAGCCCTTCTTGGAATTCTCCATGCTGAACCTCTTCAGCACAGTGTCTATGTACATGGACTAGGATAACCCAAGCATCCTTTTAGATCTATCCCTATAGATCTTCATCCCTAGGATGTAGGATGCTTCATCCAAGTCCTTCATGGAGAACTGTGATGACAACCAAACTTTTATTCCCTGTCGTGTGGGGATGTCATTCCCGATTAAGAGAATGTCATCCACGTACAAGATAAGGAATACCACAACTGGACCATTTGCCCATTTATAGATGCAGGGCTCTTCTCCATTCTTAATGAAGCCATACGTTTTGATCACCTTATCAAAATGCATGTTCCAACTCCGAGAAGCTTGCTTCAATCCATAAATGGATCTCTGAAGCTTGCACACCTTGGACTCATCTGTGGATGTAAACCCCTCAGATTGTATCATATACACCTCTTCGGTCAGCTCTCCATTCAGGAAAGCTGTCTTTACATCCATCTGTCAGATCTCATAATCTAGATGGATAGCTATTGCAAGCATTATTTGAATAGATTTGAGCATTACCACAGGGAAAAATATCTCATCATAGTCAATACCATAACGTTGACGATACCCCTTGGCTACCAGACGGGCTTTATAGGTCTCCACCTTTTCGTCTGCGCCCCTCTTCCTTTTGAAGACCCATTTACACCCAATGGGTTTAACCCCTTCAGGTGGGTCAACCAATGTCCATACATCGTTGACCTTGATGGACTCCATTTTGAATTTCATGGCTTCAAGCCATTTCTCGAAATCAGATCTCTGCATTGCATCCATATAGGTGATCGGATCCTCATTATTCTCCTAGATCGAGCATAGGTCGCTGTAGGCCATATGGATTGGTTGTCCTCTTAACCAAGGAGTGTGGAGGCACTGGTATGGCATACAAGTTAGATGTAAGGGTACATCATCATTGAACGTGACCAACTCCAGAGCATTCTGCTGTCGAGAATGTCTCTGATGGGATATAGGTATAAGTGTCCCTTAGACCTGAGATCGCCTCAGTGACTTACAAGCAACTCACTGTGCTTTGGTACTGGACTAACTAAATTTTTAATTCAGGGATGGAAGACTTCTGGGCACAGTCAAGTACTTGCAAAGTTAGAGTGTGATCGAGATGGGATTGACCACTCCAAGAGTTGGAGAAGAATGAGTCACTGTATTTCAATTTAGCAAAACCTTGGCCAGGGTAATCCATCAGATGGATTTGATATTTTGAAATACAATGTGGACAACCTGATCAGAGTTGACAGTTGAACTCTGAGATGTCCTATGATCATTTTGGTCAAGGGGATAATTATATGGAAACTATATCCGCATGGGTTCTAAAGATGTTGTTCTACACATTCGACCTATCCGATCGTCGATTGCTAAATGGTCACTTCGATTGGTACAAAAATTTATTTCTATACTACCGACTTAGGTTTGGACCTATGAGGTCACACACATTAGAGTTTATGATCCGATCGGATGGTTGATCAATGATTAAGAATCATTCTAGGGTTAAATGATCAATACGATTGACATTTAACCTAGTACAAGTGTAGCAGGAGGATCGATTAGCAATTTGATTGCTAATTGGCTTAACTTGATTAAGCCAATGGGTTGAGATTAAGTCTAATTAAATATAATTTAATTAGATTTAGTTTGGGCTTGATTGGATCAAGTCCAATTGGTTTATTGGATAAGCCAATTGTAAGGAAAAACTAGTCCTAGTTCAATTAGGATTGGGTCAACCAAATTTCTAATTTGATTAGAAAATTAAATTAGATTTAAATCTAATTTAGTCTGATTAAATTAGATTCTTAATTGGGTTAAGATCTATTTTAATTGGGTTGATCTAATTTTAGTTTGATTTGGTTTGAGAAATCAAATTAAAACAAGTCATGAGTTAGAATCTTAGTAAGACTAGGATTCCACCTTGCGCCACATAAGCCCCCCCATGCCCTTTCTCATATTCCATGCCAATCCCCTCTTATTTTATATGACAAAAGCCCTCTCCCAGGTCTCTCCCACATCCACAAAAGGTTTTCTCTTTTCTTTCTTACATGGAAGGTGGTTTGGATCAAATCAAAGAGGAATAAGTTTGGATTTCGAATTCTATGAGATAGAGTTTTAAAAATCCAAAACTCTTTCAATTTTGCACCGAATTTATCCAAATTATTTTTTAGAATTTTTATGACTTTTAGGGTACACATTGTCCATCCTTTTCTGGTGGTCCATGCATAAAAATAAGGAGGAGGTGCTCAAGAGTTGGGCGCCCCTTATCTTGCCATGTTTGGATAAGTCTTGACTAGGTATTTGACCTAGACAAGGACTCTATCATATCTCTATTTATAAAATAAGTTTCTTTATGAAATTTTTGATGAAGATATAAATTTGAGATACCTTTGGGCCATCCAAAAATCAAAGAGAAAAACCTTTGGGTCGTGGAGATATAATAGACACAAGATAGGGTGTTTAGAGAGAGAAATGAGAAGAAGAAGAGGGTCTTCTTCTAGGGTTGTTTGTTTTCATCTCTTCCCTTCCTCCATCTTGAGTTTTCTGAGAGCATCTCAGATATGAAACTCCTCCTCCTACTTCTCATCTTTGGAAGAGCCCAAATCAATAAGAAGGAGGCACCTGATCAACCATCAAAGAAGGATCAGCGCAGTACTAGCATACTGTGCTGATTTCCTGAAGCAGGACTTCTGGTAGAGATTCATGGGCTCGTGTGGATGACTCCTAGAGGTCGGATGTGTGTGCTACTTGCAACATCATCCTTAAGTCCAGATCAGTGAGGTTAGAACATCTAACTTGCAAGGTAATAGATCTGATCTATTGTTTAATACATACATTAGATGTAGTATAGAAACATGTTGATATGATCAACATGTAGTTCATGCTCTATATATGTTAATTTTTGATTTAATGATATGTAATAATCATGTAATAGGATCTTAGATCTGAGGATTTTCTGATTTTAAAAAATAAATTTTGATTTATTTTAGTCTTCCACTGCATGATCTTGAAAAAGTTTCAAGATCTAACCCTGAAATCCTAGATCTGGTTCCTTCACCGAATGGCTAGGAGATTGAGTTATGGTATAGTCAAACTATAACACACTCAAGGTAAACTATCGATGCACTTCAGGTCAAAGAACTAGACACACAGCTATAGCATAAAGCTAGTCATCGACGAGAAGGTAGACTTCCTTATGACTGCTCGAGGTGGTCACGCTCAGTACTCTCGTTCTCAATAAATACCTGTACTCTCGCTCTGGTATCTCCACACTGTAGACTTAAGACTCATCTATCCTAAGAAAGCGATCGTACACCAACCATCTGGATCGATCACCATCCTCGTGATGATCCTATGGTCAGGAGCTGTTTATGAGTTAGTTATGTAAATTCATGCCTTAAATTTCCAACTCTTAAAAATATGAATTAACATTCCTACTAACTCAAAGGATGTATCACAGACATAATATACATAATGTGATAATAGAATAACTCTTTTATTCATTTATAGTCAAAATTATAAATTTGCCCTTACATTTGTATAGGAATGTGCCAGCCAGTCTGGCATCTAGGGCACACATCTAACAAACTCCCACTTGACCTAATGCCAATTGGCTACATATCTAAGTCCCATCTTCTCAAGATGGGCTTCGATCTTCTGTTGGTCTAATGGCTTTGTCAGTGGATTTGCCATATTATTTGTGGAGTCGACTCTCTTAACCTCGATATAACCTTTTTTGAGGTAATCACGAATCAGATGGAATCGCCGCTCGATATGCTTGGACTTCTGATGAGACCTTGGCTCCTTAGCTAGGGCGATGGCATCATTATTATCGCAGTAAAGAGGGATGGCATCCGATGACATCACTCCAAGCTCTGCGGTAAACTTCTTGTACCAGAATGCCTCTTTTGCAGCTTCCGATGCAGCAATATACTCTACCTCCATGGTAGAATCAGCAATCACCATCTGCTTGGAACTTTTCAGCTAACTGCACCACCATTGCAAATGAACAGACTCCCAGATGTCAACTTTCGATCATTTATATCAGACATAAAGTCTAAGTCTATAAATTTCTAAACCTGGAGTTCTCCATTCCCAAAGACTAGAAGTATATCCTTAGTCCTTCTCAAGTACTTAAGGATACATTTCACAGAAGTCCAGTGCTCTTCGTCTGGATTCGACTGATATCTGCTTGTGACACTCATAGCATGGGCTATATCAGGTCGTGTACATAGTATGGCATACATGAGGCTCCCTATTGCGGAAGCATAAGGGATCTTGCTCATACGTTCAATCTCCTCAGGTGTGCTAGGGCACATCTTATTGGAGAGATGAATGCCATGTCTAAAAGGTACTAAACCTCTTTTAAAGTTTTTCATGCTAAACCATTTTAGCACCTCCTCTATGTACATCTTCTGTAAAAGTCCTAGCATCCTATTTGGTCTATCTCTATAGACCTTAATACCCAGTATAAAGGATGCCTCTCCTAGATCTTTCATAGAGAACTCTTTAGACAATCATATTTTGACTGAGGTCAATATGAAAATATCATTCCCAATTAGCAAGCAATGTGTGGATGGATTTTAGCATAGCTACAGGCGAAAAGGTATCCTGATAGTCAATGCCTTCGCGCTGACTATAACCTTTCGCTACGAGCCTAGCCTTGAATGTCTCTACATTCCCATCTGCACCTATCTTTCTTTTGAAGATCCATTTACACCCAATAGGTACAATACCTTCAGGTGGATCTACCAAGGACTAGACTTGGTTTGAGTGCATCAGTCAATTTTTGATCTCATTGTCTCTAACCATTTCTCAGAGTCGATATCTGATATCGCCTCATCATAGATCTTGGGATCATCACCATGAGCTCCATTTCCCATGAGAATCATTTTCTCTACATCCTCTTGTATGATACTTAAGTACCTTTCAGGAGGATGAAAAACCCTAGTCGATCTATGAGGTGGAAGAGGTTGTGTTAGGACTGGTTCTAATTGATTGGGTTCCTCAGGTTCTTTAGCTCGTTGCTCTTGGGAGACATTCTCCTTGAGCTTAATTATTCTTTCAATGCCACCATCTTGAATAAACTATTTTTCAACAAAAATAGTATTTCGACTCACAATCACATTATGGTCTTCCAAAATATAGAAATAGTATCCTAATGACTCTTTAGGATATTCTATGAATCGAGATCTAAAAGATCTGAACTCTAACTTGTCCACTTGCTGTCTCTTGACATGAGCCAGACAACCCCAAATTCTGAGATGATTCAGACTTGGCTTCTTACTATGCCATATCTCATATGGTGTGGTAGGAACGATTTTAGATGGAACCCTATTCACTACATATATTACTGTTATGAGATAATGTCTCCAAAGAAACTCAGGGAGGTCCGTGAAGCTCATCATGGAACGGACAATATCTAATAGGGTTCGATTTCTCCATTCTGAAACCCCGTTGAGTTGTGGCATTCCAGGTGGAGTCCATTGAGAGACTATGCCATTATCTTTAAGATAGTCTAGAAACTCCCGACTAAGGTATTCACCTCCTCGATCTGATCGAAGAACCATAATGGGCTTTCCTGTTTGTTTTTCTACTTCATGTCTGAATTTTTTGAACCTTTCAAAGGCTTCAGACTTGTATTTCATTAGAAATATATACCCATACCTAGACATATTATCGGTAAAGATAATGAAGTAGTCATAGTTGCCTCTAGTCGGCATATCAAATGGGCCACACACATCCATATGTACTAGGGCAAGTAGGTCTGTGGCCCTTTCCCTATGTCCTACAAAAAGGGAGTTTGGTCATTTTGCCTTGAAGGCATGATTCACAAACTGGATATGACTCGAAAGTCAATGAACTCAACAGTCTGGATTTCTCCAATTTGTTAATCCTATCTTCCGCTATATGACCTAGCCTTAGGTGCCACAGATACCTATCATTTAGACTATCTCTAGGCCTTTTAATTCCTATGGCCTTCACATTTTATTCGATATTAAATACAGATACATCAATATGTAGCTGATAGAGACTGTTAATAAGAAAACTATTTGCAACTTTATTTTTTTTATAAAATATGTTACAATGGTCCTTATGAAAGCTAATCACATAACCTTCTTGTGCTAGACATGAAACAGAAATCAAATTTCTGCTTGCTGCAGGCACATAATAACAATCTCTAAGAAATAAATCTAATCATAATGGTAATCGCAGAGGGTAGGTTTTCACGACCACAACAGCAACTCTTGCTCCATTTTCGATGCGTAGGATCATCTCCCCATCTCTCAGCCTTCTGCTCTCTTCAAGACCCTACATAGAAGTGCACAAATGAGCACTAGAACCAAAGTCAAGCACCCAACTGGATGTAGAAGAAACCGTAAGATTAGATTCTAAAATGAGCATACCTCTAGAATGACCGTCCTTCTTATTCTTTAGGGTGGCCAGGTACTGAGGACAGTTCTGCTTCCAATGGTCGTCTGATTGGCAGTGGAAACATTTTTCTTTTTCAGCAGTCTTCTTCTTCGGTTCTATCTTCTTCTTCTTTCCATCCACCTTCTGCTTCTTCGCAGATTTCTTTTTCTTTCCAAAAGATTTTTTCTTGGAAGAAGTCCACTCCACAGTAAGAACTGAGCCTTTTGAACCCTTCATAGAAAGCTCAGCCGTAACCAGCATGTTCATTAACTCGACCAAGGTACACTGCATCTTATACATATAGAAGTTCATGATGAACTGACCATATGCATCGGATAAGGACTAAAGGATCACATCAATCTGAAAATCCTTATCTAAGATGATACCGAGCTTCTCAAGCTCCTCAAGATCCTTGATCATTGTCAAACAATAATCTTAGACTGACTGCCCATCATGCATTTTAGCCTTAAAAAGTCTTTGACAAACTTGATACTTGGCTACGCGACTTTGTTCACCAAACAACTCTTATAGGTGAGCCAACATTTGGCGGGTAGTCAAAATGTTCTCATGTTGGTGCTATAAGTCATCAGACATTGCACCCAACATGTAGTACCTTATTTTGTTATCATCATCTGTCCACTTTTTTAGAGACGCTCTCTGTTCAGCAGTCGGATGTGCTGGCATGGCAGGTGGATCCTGGTCTAAGATATGAGTCAATTTTTTGAAATTCAGAATAATTCTGTAGTTCCTTAACCAATCCTTGAAATTGAATCCAGTCAATCTATGGGTGTCCAGTATTTTGGTCAGGGGATTTGAGGCAGACATATTTTCTGTAGAGAGTCAAAAGTTTCTAATTAGATTTTATAATCAGACTTAACCAATTTATTTATGGGTTTTATTTTTAAATAAATTAAGCTCTCACTATTTTCTCAGATCCCTACACTCCCTTGGTAGAGATGTGAAAATCTCCGTGATCAGTGATTTCTAGTGGGTGGTGCGATCTCACCGACTAGCTCATCACCTCACCTAACAGTTATTAGTGATGGGTCAATCGATGAGTGGACAACTTTTGTCCAATGATTCTCTAATCATGGTGCACTCAAAACTTGGTCTCTAATTTATGAAGCTCACCATGCCCGGAATATTACTCCAATCCTTAGTTAAGTCAAACCCACCATTTGCACGAACTAGATTCCTAATTGGGTCCCTCACTGTATCTGGAATATTGAGCCCGACCCATCCTCTAATTGGTAGCATCTAATGCCTAATGGACATGGTTGCATCTTTCTGGTGCAACTGAGCCACTGTATCCAGTCGAGAACAATCAACCCCAGAAAGGGTCCGCACATCCACAATGGTGGAAGACCTAGACTTAATATTTTTTTAGGAAGATTTGATTTAGGTCTCTTTAAACTTGACTTGACATAGTCATAACAATTATGACTAACCTAGTGGCATGGGTTAGCTCGAATTATTAGCCACCTCAAATCAGAACTGGGTCGACACATATGGCCAGGTAAGTGAGACCGATGGAAGGGATATGCCATTAACTCGATAAAAATGCATTTGAGTCGAGTAGCTCCTAATTAAAAACCAGTCGGTCGAATCTGTCCAACTTACCTTAGACACCAAATTATCGAACCAGAACTAATTGGGTTAGCCTACAATTCAGGCTCTAACCTCTGAGCCAAATTAGGTCTTAACTTGATCGAGTCACATCTAAATGTGATTCGACCTTGACCTAGACTTAATCCTATTAGGCTGGTCAATTATTAACTTTCATGATCCCACCTAACCAACTCTTGATTCGGTTTGATCAACCGCTGACCTAATTGAGCTACCCAAGCCCGAACCTAATTTTATGAAAATATCTTAGATCTGAAATTCTTAATTTTATACCTAACTTAATTTCATAAGCTTAATTTATTAATTAACTTTGGGTTCATAAACAAAACATGTAAAATAAATCCTAGGGTTTCAGGATCTAGGATTTTGTAGTAAAGTAAGTTTTGATTTCTGATTAAGAATGAACGCGCAGCACCCCTACATGTCATAAGAACACCCCATTGAATGGAAGGAGAGGGTCTTTAAATCTTACTTTGTTCTTATGATCGGACGGTCATGAGGAACACCTTAATCAGAAATATAAATTTAACTACAAAACTAGTTAGATCAAAATTTATATATCACATATATAATTTAAGATCTAACTAATACATGCTTTGCATACATCTCATGTATCAAAAATTGATCTAATTAACATGCTTTCAGATTTAATACATCACATGTAATATCTAAAAAATAAAATTTAAATTGAACTATTCAAAATAAAAACTATTCTAGACAAGTTACTAGAATAATTCTATAACTAGTCTAGGCATGCAACAGATCAATTTTATAGAATACTTAAAATTTTATTTTTTATTTTCTGATCTAATTATAATATTTATAACATCAAAAAAATAGAGAATAAATTAGATCTAATTCATATTTTAATCATATTAAAACATAAACTTACAAGACTATTCATGGATTCAACTAATCCTAGTCTAGTCATGCATCTCATTCATGTTAGATCTTATTAGATTTAATTTTAAATATTTTAATTTTAGATCCTATTATATCTGATGTGACGTCTAAAATTTTTTAATATCAAATAAATTAAAATTAAAATCAGATCTAAATTAAATCTGAAACTGAGCCATGAACCTGGCTCTGATACTAGTTGAAGGAAAAACCGCCTTTTTCCTTGTAGGATCTTCCAGATTACATCAAATCTGGGGTGGAATAATTTTTTAAAAATTTTATCCTATATTTATTTTAGATCTAAGTCTCTAAATCTAATCTTCATATCTAATATTAAGTCTAAAATAAATCTAAAAGGGATGAGGAAACAAGTAATACCTCAAGGGTAATCTGATTACCCTGTAGATGATCGCAGCAATCCTGAGGTTCTGATTTAGCCATGCAATCGTCTGGCCTCTACCAGTATCCACTCAGATAGGATCTGGATTATCTTCTCCTCATAACTTTTTTCTCTAAAAATCAAAATTAAATCTGATTAGAAAGATCTTCAAAAGTCTTCCTGAAGTTGGAGCAGCAGCCTGTCGAAGAAGTCCTGTAGCCTTCCTGTTCAAGGCGTCACCACACCTTGGACCTTTGCCAGATGGATGTCCAACTTTTTGGATGTGAAGAGGGGAGGGAGAACGGGACATGGAGAAGAGGAAGGGGGTGGCAGCTTTGATGGTTTTTCATAAAAACTTGAAACCTTAGGCGCAAACAGGGTTTATATAGACCCTATTGCACTGCGCAGTGCCACATCATTCGACCAATCAAAAAATTTCAATTAATTTTGAAAAAATTCTGATTGATAGAGTGATATCATCTAATCACATCAGATAAAAACCCCTTCCCTCTCTCCTATGTTGGTGCCAACTTTGGATAAGCACAAGCAAGGGTTAGCGCCAACTAGTCCATGTTAATCAGGACTCTTCATCCTTATCCATTTGGGGCGCCCACTTAATCCAATTGGGCTCACGCCATAATCTGATTATGGTGTCCAATTTGATGTGGTTTTGTCATGTGGACACTCTATAAAAATCCTCCAATGAGCTCTCTTCAGTTTAAGATTCATATGTCAATATTTGATAAATGTCCTAAAATGAAAATGGTAGGTGACAGGAATTAGCAGGTGTTGTCTTAAATTCATCTCATGAATTAAAAAAAATTTTTTTGAGCTGGACAAGCTTCATTTAGACTGAGAGAAATCTTCTCAAGATTCTCTAGGTGAGTCAAATCACATTTGGCTCAGTCGAGATAGAAAAGATTACACGAGGAGAAAGTTAGGCTCAATCGAGTGCTAGCACGATTTCTTTGAACCTAATTGGATCTAATCCAAATCAATTGGGCTAGCCCAATTGATGACATCCAGATCCTAACCCTTATTAGTATGACCCAGTTAGGTTCAATTCTGTATGGTAATGAGACATGTCATGATCTTATCATCGACATCATCGAAACTCCTTTCGATGGACCAAAACTCTTCTGATTCAGACAATTAGAATGATCGATCATCAAGATCATTCTAATTGCTTTCAAAATCCATCAGTGATACCTAGCAGTATATGGTGGCAACCCATCAGAACTAAAGATGAACCTCTCGATGCAGCTACCTATGTGATTGAGTTTCTCTATCATGAGTCCCGACTGAATTAGGTTAAGGTGAACTCGTCAAACCCAACATCAGTCATATGAATTAATCGATCGATCCGAGTCCGATGTGAAACCCCAATAAAAAACTTTTTTTCATTATTTCACTCTGCCATGGCCATGGGCTTAAGGACTCGATCTTTCGATCATCATAGGACTACTCCTCTTGTCTACTGAGGTTGATAGATCCCATCTTGGTGCGACCTAGTTCCTACAATGAATATGCTACAGCCAACATACACCTCAGGATTTCGAATGGCTAGAAGATCGAGTTATGGTGTAGTCAAACTATAATACACTCAAGGTGAACTGTCGATGCACCTCAGGTCAAAAAACTAGATACACAACTACAGCATCGAGCTAGTCATCGACGAGAAGGTAGACTTCTTTATGACTGCTCGAGGTGGTCACGCTCAGTACTCTCGTTCTCAATAAATACCTGTACTCTCACTTCGGTGTCTCTACACCATAGACTCAAGACATATCTACCCTAAAAAAGTGATTGTACACCAACCTTCCAGATCGATGACCATCCTCGTGATGATTCTATGGTCAGGAGCTGTTTATGAGTTAGTTATGTAAATTCATGCCTTAAATTTTCAACTCTTGAAAATATGAATTGACATTCTTACTAACTCAAAGGATGAATTACAGACACAATGTGATAGAAGAATAACCTATTTATTGATTAATAGTCAAAATTACAAATTTACCCTTAGATTTGTACAAGAATGTGTCAGCCAATCTGGCATCTAGGGCACACATCTAACATTTAATTCATGAAGCTCACCATGTCTGAAATATTGCTCCAATCCTTAGTTAAGTCAGATCCACCATTTGCACGAACTAAATTCTTGATTGAGTCCCTCACCCTATCCGAATATTGAGCACAACCCATCCTCTAATCCGTAGCATCCAATGCCTAATGGACATGGTTGCATTTTTTTGGTGCAACTGAACCACTGTAACCAACCGAGAACAATCAACCCCAGGAAGGGCCCGCACATCCACAATGGTGGAAGACCTTGACTTAATATTTTCTTAGGAAGATTTAATTTAGATCTCATTAAACTTGACTTAACATAGTCATAACAATTATGACTAACCTAGTGACATGGGTTAGCTCGAATTGTTAGCCATCTCAAATCAAAACTGGGTCGACACATATGGCCAGGTAAGTGAGACCGATGAAAGGGATATGCCATTAACTCGACAAGAAAGCATTCGAGTCGAGTAGCTCCCAATTAAAAACCATTTGGTCGCATCTACCCAACTTACTTTAAACACCAAATTATCAAACCAGAACCAATTGGGTTAGCCTACAATCCAGGCTCTAACCACTGAGCCAAATTAGGTCTTAACTTGATCGAGTCACATATGAATGTGATTCGACCTTGACCTAG
Source organism: Elaeis guineensis (assembly GCF_000442705.2). Taxonomy (NCBI): domain Eukaryota; kingdom Viridiplantae; phylum Streptophyta; class Magnoliopsida; order Arecales; family Arecaceae; genus Elaeis; species Elaeis guineensis. The sequence continues at coordinate 63,481,605 of NC_026003.2, forward strand.
ACTTAATCCTATTAGGTTGGTCAATTATTAGCTTTCATGATCCCACCTAACCAACTTTTGATTCGGTTTGATCAACCGCTAGACCTACTTGAGCTACCCAAGTCCAAACCCAATTTTATGAAAATAACTTAGATCTGAAATTCTCAATGTTAGACCTAATTTAATTTCATAAGCTTAATTCATTAATTAAGTCTTGGATTCATAAACAAAATATGTAAAATAAATCTTAGGATTTTAGGATCTAGAGTTTTGCAAAAAAGTAAATTTGATTTTTGATTAAGGATGAACGCGTAGCACCTCTACACATCATAAGAACACTCCATTGAATGGGAGGAGAGGGTCTTAAACCCTACTTTGTTCTTATGACCGGACAGCCATGAGGAACACCTTAATCAAAAATATTGATTTAACTACAAAACTAGTTAGATCTAAGTTACATATCACATATATAATTTCAGATCTAACTTATACATGCTTTGCATACATCTCATGTATTAAAATCTGATCTAATTAGCATGCTTTCAGATCTGATACATCACATGTAACATCTGAAAAATAAGATTTAAATTGAACTATTCAATATAAAATCTATTCTAGACATTTACTAGAACAATTTTACAACTAGTCTAGGCATGCAGCAGATCAATCTTATGAATTAATTAAATTTTATTTTTTATTTTTTGATCTGAATATAACATTTATAACATCAAAAAATTAAAGAATAAATTAGATCTAATTTATATTTTAATCACATTAAAACATAAAACTTCAAGACTGTTGGGTATAAAATAACCCCTACCGAAGTTCGTAAGAGGCCAACTCTCCCAGGACTCTTCCGGCTTCCGATCTTGTGTGACGTCTTTCTGAACTCCCCCGACCATCCGAGCTTCCACAGTACCATCCAGACTCCTCCAGCAGTCGACCTTCCACAGTGTCCTCCAGATTCTTCCAACAGACGAACTCCAATCGTATCCTCTGGACTTCTCCAATAATGAGCTCCTTCGGTCGTCTATTGGACTGCTCCAAATACTCTCTAGGCTTCACTATCAGTCGATTTTCTACAGTAATCAACTACTCTTCGAATCTCTTCCAGACTTCCTCCCATCACGATCGACTTTACTCTGAGCTTCTTTCGGACTTCGTCAATGTCCGGGCTTCTCCAGCAGCAGGACTTCTACAGTAACCAGACTCCATCCAAGTTTTTACAATGGTCGACCGCCTTCCGAATTTCATCTAAGCTTTCATAGTAAGTGAATTTCGTCTGAACTTCTATTGCAAGTGAACTTTAGCCGAGCTTCTACAATAAGCGATCTCTATCTAGGCTTCCACGACAACCGATCTCCATCTGAGCTTCTACAGTAAGTGGCCTCCTTCCGAACTTCTGTAAGAACCGGACTCCATCCGAACTTCTACAGTGGATGGATTCCAGATGAACTTCTACAACAGACGAGCTCTAGTAGCCGAATTTCTACAGTGACCGACTGTCTCCGGTGTCTTCCATACCTCTCCAGCCATCAACCTTCAACAGCGCCAACTGGACTTCAACAGTGCCAACCAGACCCCTCCAACAGACAAATTTTCTCTGGACCCCTCCAGCGGTCGACCTTCCACAGTGTCCTCCAGACTCCTCCAATGGACAAACTTCCACAACACCTTTCAAACTCTTCTATCGATCAACCTTCTATAGCACCTTCCAAATTTCGCTATCGATCGACCTTTTATCAGATTCCTCATGCAATCGGACCTCTCCAATGGACAGTCTTCAGACAAGCTTCTACATCAGATAAATTTCAGACGGACTTCTCTAGCAATCGGACTCCAGTCAAATTTCTCCAACAGAGAGTTTCTGTTTGGGCTTCTACAGCAGATGACTTCCATCTGTAGCATCAACGCATAAAGCACCCAACAATAATTAACCCATCAGCAACCTCAAAAATATCCGAGCTTCTCTTAGATTGCTAAGATAGAGAGCTATTCCGCTCCACCAGACATCCCAAATGAGCTTCAGCCATCCGACCTGAACTCCCTGGCAAGTCGCGACAACGGACATCACTCCACTCTCTGTAACAAACTCCACGTGGCCCCGAACGGCCCACTACCAGACAGTTACAAACGTCGCTATCAATCGGTTATGCTCTTCCGTCTATAAAAGAGACCCCCAGATACGTTCTCCTCTAAGCTCTAAGCACTATCTCTAAACTCTGCTAAAATTTTATTCGAGTGTTCTATTTCTGTTGAAGCAGAGTACTGACTTAAGCATCGGAGGGTCTTGTCGGAGCACCCCCCAACTCCAGTTTAGACTTTCCTTGCAGGTCCCGACGGTGGTCGTGATTCCTCGACTCCAGCTTCTCTGGCATCGACAGAATTCTGCACCAACAGAATTGGCCTAGAGGAAGGGGCTGTATCTTTGCAAGACCCTTGTTCTTAAAGGAGTACTCAACGGGACTGTCTTCGATCATTTTCTTCGATATCTTCTTTTTCTCCAGTCAGATCCCAACCTGATGCCTCCCCGAAAGGCATCCACCAGGCGATCTATGGCCTCCATGGCTAGATCTCAGCAAGATCCTCCATCTCCGATCTCGTCTCCAGTTTTTTAGGCTCCTCCTCCACCGGCAATGGCAGTCGCATGGAGCAGTTTGATCTGCTAGTTCAACAAGTCAGGGGCCTCACCAAAGTGGTGCAGACCATGCAGTAGCAGCAGCCACAAGCATCTGTGCGACTGGAAAGATCATCATCAGAGTTCCAGAATCCGACGATCGGGCGGCCCACTTGGGCTAGTCGCCCTATATCCCCCAAAAAGGGGAAGCAGATGGTGGAGAGCCCTCTGTCTGATCATGATTCCACCCCCGAAGGGTCTTTACCTCTGTTCTGTCAGAAGACCCTCGAGATTCATGATCGAGAAGATCTCCTGGATCAAAAATTCCAAGAGATGAACTGACAGATCGAAGAGCTCCGCCATGCTCCCCCTACTTACGGTGAGGATATCTGTACTGACCCTCCTTTTTCTCAAAGGATTATGTAGGAACTGATCCCGTCGAACTTCAAGCTCTCCCAATTTGAGAGCTATGATGGGACCTCGGATCCGATTGACCACTTGGAGGCTTTTCAAATAATGATGCTGCTCCATGGTGCGCCAGACGTCATCCTGTGCCGAGCTTTCCCATCTATCTTGAAGGAAGCAACAAGAAATTGATACTCGACACTGAAGTCGGGTACTATCTTCTCCTTTGATCAAATGAGCCACCAGTTTGTGGCTTATTTCGTCAGCAGCCAACATCCCTGGAGAGGTTCGGAGTCCCTCATCAACATCAAGCAAAAGGAGGGAGAATCCATCCGAGCTTATGTCAACCATTTTAATGTCGCCGCATTGGAGGTCCAGAACTTGGACCAATCAGTTGCAATGGCCGCCCTGAAGAGCGGTCTTCAAAAGAATGACCTTATATTTTTTCTGGAAAAGAAGTATCCCAAGGACTTCACTGATTTGCTGGCTCGGATCGAAAGATATGCCCGAGCAAAGGAAGCCTTCAAGCTGAAGGATGAGGAGGCCATGAAGGAGCGACAGGTGGGTGACTCTAGAAAGCCCGCAGCTAAAAAAGATCGAGTGAAGCTTGGCCACATTCTCGAACTCCTCCCGGACACAAGCATGTCCGAACTCCCCCTCGAGCTCGTAGGCAGAGAAGCCTGGACCATAGAGTTCGACGGAGCTCTCCTCCAGGAAGATTTCACAGCTACGCCCCTCTCAATGCTCCAAAAACTCAAGTGCTGATGGAGATCAGGGAGCAGCTACCAAGGCCAGAAAGGATGCACACAAACCTCGAGAAGTGCAACCCTAACAAGTTCTGTCTCTATCATCGTGACCACGACCATGACATGGAAGAGTGTATTCAGCTCCAAGATGAGATCGAGGAGCTCATCAGACGAGGTCGGCTCAACAGATTCATCCTACGCTGGCCTGAAGGTAGGGAAGATCGATCGAGGGCCCTACCACAACCAAAACCGCCAAGGAAGGAAGAACAGCGTGAAGATCGGCCTCCAATTGGGATCATCAACACCCTCTCTGGAGGACCCCGACGGGGAGCAGCCAGTGGATTGGTCGGACCGCCAAAGTGGCAGAGGACTGAAGAATCTATAACCTTTACTGAAGAAGATGCCCAGGAGATTCAATTCCCCCATAATAATGCGGTCGTAGTTTCTTTAAATATTGCTGACTATGATGTACGCCGCATTCTTGTTAATAATGAAAGCTCGGCTGATATTTTGTTTTACGATGCATTCTCAAAAAAAAATATCCATTCCGGATGATTGATTAGGGCCGGTATGCTCCCCATTGGTAGGGTTCACTGGCGATGCTGTGCCAGTGGAAGGAGTAATAACTTTAACTGTAGTTGCAGGTCGGTACCCGAAACAATCTAGAGCACAAGTGGATTTTCTGGTAGTAAGGGCATCATCTGCCTACAATGCAATATTCGGCCGACCTGGCCTCAGTGCCCTCCAAGCTGTGGTAACGACCTACCATTTGAAATTAAAATTTCCTACAAGCCAAGGGGTAGGAGAGCTCAGAGGAGATCAAGTCCTGGCAAGACACTGCTATAACATAGCCTTACAAAGAAATGATCAGTCTGACCCCTATTCGATTGATGGATTAGACACCCCCGACGACCTTGCTGAAGAATGGGGTGAGCTAATTGAAGATCTTGTCTCAATTCCTTTGAACGATGGGAAGGAAGAGCACGTGGTGAAGATCGGCTCCCGCCTGGGAGAAGAGGTACGGACACAGCTCATCAATTTTTACAAAAGAATGCGGATGTTTTCACTTGGGTTTCGACAGACATGCCGGGGATTAATGCGAAAGTTATGGAACACCGTCTAGCTATTGATTCCAAACATCGGCCGATGAAGAAAAAATCCGAGGTCATGCACCGAAAAGGCAGAAGGCAATAGCTGAGGAAGTTGATAAACTCTTGAAAGTCAGATTCATCAGAGAAGTCAACTATCCGAACTGGGTCTCCAATGTGGTTCTCGTCAAGAAGGCGAACGGCAAGTGGAAGATGTTTATAGACTTCAAAAAGCTGAACAAAGCCTGCCCGAAGGATAGTTACCCTCTACCCAGAATTGACCAATTAGTGGATGCAACCTCGGGCCACGAGCTTTTCACTTTCATGGATGCATTCTCCGGCTACAATCAAATCAGGATGGCACCAAAGGATGAAGAAAAGACTGCTTTTATCACTGATCGTGGTCTTTACTGTTACAGGGTCATGCCTTTTGGCCTCAAAAATACAGAGGCGACCTATCAACGGTTGGTGAATAAGATCTTCAAAGAGCAGATCGACCGCAACATGGAGGTCTACGTGGATGACATGCTTGTAAAAAGTAAATCCTCAATGAACCACGTCGTCGACCTTGAGGAGACCTTCAGCGCCCTCCAAAAATACAAGATGAAGCTGAACCCAACCAAATACGCTTTTGGAGTAACCTCAAGAAAATTCTTGGGCTTTATGGTATCGGGGTGCGAGATCGAAGCAAATCCGAAAAAGATTCATGCCATCCAGAAAATGACCACTCCGAAGTCAATAAAGAAAGTTCAACGCCTTACTGAGAGAGTAGCAGCTCTGAATCTCTTCGTCTCAAGGTCGGTCAAAGGTGCCTACCTTTCTTTCAGACTCTCAAGCAGCCGAAGAACTTCTGTTGGACCACTGAATGTTAGCGAGCGTTCGAAGAATTGAAGAACTACCTCGGCTCACCTCCGCTATTGGCAAAGCCCGAACCTAGAAAGGAGTTGTTCCTGTACCTGGTGGTCTCCCCTGTGGCTCTTGCAGTAGTTTTGGTTAAGGAAGAAGTAAAAATTCAATGGCCGATCTACTACATAAGTCGAGTATTGAGAGACACCGAAATCAAGTACACCAAGTTAGAGAAACTAACTTACGCCCTGTTGATTGCAGTCCGAAGGCTCCGACCTTACTTTCAAGGGCACACCATAATACTGCTCACCGACCAGCCGATTAAGGTAGTTCTGCATCGAGCGGATGCTTCCGGAAGGATAGCGAAATGGACGATCGAGCTCACGGAATTCGACATCAACTATCAACCTCGATCGATGATAAAAGTCCAGATATTAGCAGACTTCATAGTAGAATACACTATTCGGAAGAAGCCAAACTTGAACGAGGTGAAGCTAACAACCCAAGGCTCCAGCCGAACTCCCCTGAGGAAAAAACAGATCTCTCTGATGATTTTTGGGTCCTCTATGTGGACGGTTCCTCCAACATGTCAGGTGCGGGTGCGGGCCTGATCTTGATCAATCCGAAAGGAATTATCATGGAGTACGTGCTGCACTTCGAATTCTCTGTGACAAATAATGGAGCAGAATATGAAGCTCTGATTGCAGGATTGAAGATCGCCAAAGAATTAGAAGTAGATCGACTCCAATCTACAGTGACTCCCAATTGGTGGTGGGACAAGTCAGCGAAAACTATGAAGCTCGGGAGGACAGTATGGCCAAGTATCTCAAAAAGATAAAAGAGATCATCCCTGCCTTTGGCAGCTTTGACATCAAGCAGATCCCAAAGGCAGAAAATACCAGGGCCGATCTTCTCTCCAAGTTGGCTACACTGGCTCGGTTGAACTACCCATGGAAGTCCTCTTCGAAGTTCTGAAATATCTAAGTATGGAAGAATCGCAGTTTGTAATGGAGATTAGCCATGAACCCAGCTGGATTGACCCACTGGTTGCATACCTCAAAGATGGAATTCTTCCTCATGATGCAAAAGAAGCTCGGAAGCTTAAAAACCAGGCCTCCCGATATATCTTTTATGAGGGCAAGCTGTACAAGAGGTTGTACTCTTTGCCCCTCCTGAATATCTCCGACCTTCTGAAGCCGACTTTGCCTTGTGGGAGGTACATGAAGGAGTCTGCGGAAGTCACCTGGGGGTCATATCTTTATCCCATAAACTACTCCGACAAGGTTATTACTAGCCTACAATGTACCACGACTCCATTGAATATGTCAGAAAGTGTGATCGGTGTTAGAGATATGCGAATATCCAAAGACAGTCCACCTCCAAACTTACACCTTTGAGTTCTCCATGGCCGTTTGCACAATGGAAGATGGATATCTTGGACCTTTTTTCATGGCATCCGGGCAGCGAAAGTTCCTCCTGGTGGCAATTGACTACTTCACCAAGTGGGTCGAAGCCGAACCTTTGGCAAAAATCACAGAAGCTAAAGTGCAAGACTTCGTCTAGAAGTCAATCGTTTGTAGGTTCGGCTGACCCAGAACTCTCATTACTAATAATGGGTGATAATTTGCTGGAGCAAGGTTTACTGAATTTTGTGAGACTTAAACATCTTCCATAACTTCACGTCAGTAGCCCATCTACAGGCAAACGGCGAAGCCAAAGTGACCAACAGGACTCTGTTGCAAGGAATCAAGGTGAGACTTGAAAAAGCAAAAGAAACTTGGGCAGATGAGCTTTATCATGTGTTATGGGCATACTAAACTACCCAAAGACTACCCACGGGGGAGACCCCCTTTGCCTTGGCCTTCGAAACAGAAGCCGTTATCCCGATTGAACTCAAACTTCCATCAGTGTGAGTCGTGGCATTCGACGAGCAGCGCAACTCACAGGATCTCAAGGCCAACCTCGACTTGTTAGAAGAAAAGCGGGAGACCGCTCAAGTTCGGATGGCGGCCTAAAGCAGAAAGTAGCCCGCTACTACAACTCCCGGATCAAGAGCAAAGCCTTCAAAGCGGGGGACTTAGTACTTCGACGAGCCACTGTTTCACAACCTCAGAACCAAGAAAAACTTGCCCCAAACTGGGAAGGCCCGTATGAAGTCAGGGAGGTAGTCCGACCCAAAACATACTATCTAAAAGAGCTCGGAGGAGCGGACCTTCCGCGATCATGGAATTCAAAAAATTTACGAATGTATTACGATAACTTTACCTTAAGTAAAAGTTTCATATTCACATATATTTTCTTTTGGCATGAGCTTATAACGACAGAGAGTGGCTCCTTCAGACAATCGAAACTAAGCATGTCAGGAACAAGAGGAGAACCTCATCCTGACACGAACGAAGGCTCGATTATTAAGAGACCGGATAGGGGGAGAGGCCCTCGCAACGGCCCTTATGCGCCCCCACAGCCATGTTAGGAACAGGAGGAGAACCTCATCCTAATATGAGCAAAGTCGAAGGTCCAGTTATTAAGAGACTAGATGGGGGGAGAGGCCCTCGCAACGGTCCTTATGTGCCCCCACAGCCATGTTGGGAATAGTATCCCAAAGCTAATCATCAGTCTGTTGACAGTTGTGCTCCTTTTTTGTATTAGTATATAAATTATAAATTAATAAAAATTATTTTAGTATTTTTTATCATAAATTATTTCATCTTCTAATGAACTCCTGTGTTGTGGTGAAGTCCTTAGGACTATTTAGACTCGACAAAGGAGAATTTATCGTTTAGTCCTTAAACCTGTTCGCGACCAAATGATACGTTGTTACCAAGGACAATAACATTTATCAAGCATAGGTCATTGTGTGCCATATGGGTTGATTGTCCTCTTAACCAAAGAGTATGGAGACACTGGTATGGCATACATGTGAGATGTAAGGGTACATCTACACTGAACGTGACCGATTTCGGAGCTATTTCTGCTGTCAAGATTTGCTCTGATGGAATATGGATATAACTGTCCCTCCGATCTGAGACCGCCACGGTGACTTGCAAGCAACTCACTGCATTTAGGCACTGGACTACCTGAATTTTTAATTCAGTGACGGAAGGCTGCTGGGTGTAGTCAAGTACTTGACTTGTCGGTGCATGTGTCAAGATGGGATTGACCACTCCAGTTCAGGAGCTATATACAGTCATATTTTAATTTAGCAAAACCTTGACCAGGGTTATCCTAGTGAGGAGTCACAAGACTATTTGAGTTGAGCACGATTCGGATGATCTAATCAGGGTTGACAGTTTAACCCGGAGTCATCCTAAACACAGGGGTCAAAAGGAATGAATTATACAGTAACCATATTCATGTAGGTTCTGAGTGTTGCGATTATGACTATTAGACCTATCCGGATGTCGGATATCATTGCTAGATGGTCACTTCGATTAGTACAGGAATTGGTTCCTGTGCTACCAGCTTAGGTTCAAACCTGCGGGGTCACACACATTAGAGGTTCCTATCTGATCTGATGGCTGATGAAGAGTCCTAATGCTCATGGACTATGAGTCCTACATATCTGAAACCCTGTGATCGAGAATCAAGATTCTCTGATTATGAGTTTCACACATTTTGGGTACTGGGATCAAGAGTCCCACTGGTTTGGGACTCTTCGATCAAGGTTTTATATCGATGGATTTTGATACCCGATTGCCCATCAAATTTGGACTCAGTATTTATGAAAGGTTTAATTAGTGATTTGATTACTAATTAACTCAATTTGATTGAGTAATAATTTTTGGATCAAGTCCAATTGAATTGGATTCAGTTGGGTTTGACCCGATTAGGTTAAGTGTTGACCTAATCGGCGAAGTGGTTTGGTCTCTGATTTGATTAGGGGTTGGGCTTAGTCAATTCCTGATTTGATTAGAATTTTATTGAGCCTAATTAAGTCTAATTATGTTGGATTTAAATTAGTCTAATTGGACCTAACTTATTTTAATTAAGTTGGTTTAATTAGATTGATTTAAAATTAGAAACCACCTTGACATCAACTCCCTGCGCCACCTCACTTCTTCTGCGCCCATTTGAATTCATGAGAAATAACTTCTCATGAATTTTCTCACATGCAAAGGCCTTCCGATGCCCACTCTTGTGTGCCAATTATTTGGATAAACATGATTTGTTAGCCATTCAAATTCAAAGAGTGTTTGAATTTAAATGGATAACTAATCCCATGTGCCATGTCCTTATCCTTTTGTGCGCCATTTTCTTTACACGAGAAAGAGTTTCTCGTGTAAACTCTCCATGCATAAGAGAGCTCAAGCCCCTCTCTTCTCATGCATAGAGTGGATAGGAATGAGTTGGTTGGCATTTGAATTCAAATTCGATTTGAATTCAAATGAGCAACCACTTATCTTTATCCTCTCACGCGGTAAAAATGCTGCAAAGACGTGGTCTTGCATCATTTTAAAAAGGAGATAAGAGAGGGCATGCACACAAGATATCTGAGAAAAAAGGGTGGTGTGAGAGAGGTTTCTTGCATGAGAAAAGAAAAGATAAGGAGAGAAAAGAAAGAAACAAATGGGCGCTAGTTTCTTCAGAGTGTACCCTAGGGTTTTAGCTTAGGGTTCGGGAAGTGAGAATGTGAGCTACGAGTGTCGTGAGCCCACCAAACTTTAGGAAGAGCATCATCAACCTCTCTACCATCTTTGCTAATGATCTGGAGCATCCAAGGAGTCGGCAAAAATCAATCGAAGGAGTTCGATCAACATCGACCATCAAAAAGGTGCAGTCACGAACTAGCATTCGTGAGGAGCCGATCAGATCGGGAGCTTCGTGTGAATGATCTGCAGAGGCTAGACACACTGTGTGGCTGTGTTGCGATGATCAGATCCTCCCGACTGTGATCAAATTATGGCGATCGACTACCCGCACAAAGGTAATATTTTTGAACACATAACAGTAAATTTTTACTGTAGAAGTTTGAATTTTAAATTTAAATGTATGCATGCTATATATCATATTTAGATCCTAGTGTAGGATAAACACATGTTAATTAATTAGATTAATTAATAATTTTTACTGTAAAATAATAATTTTGAAAAAGTTTTAAAATTATCGTTTTACCCCTGCACTCAAATTTCACTTCAAGCCATGTTCGGAACAGGAGGAGAACCTCATCCTAACATGAGCAAAGTCGAAGGTCCGATTATTAAGAACCGATGGGGGGAGAGACCCTCGCAATGGCCCTTATGTGCCCCCACAGTCATGTTAGGAACAGGAGGAGAACCTCGTCCTAACATAAGCAAAGTCGAAGGCCTGATTATTAAGAGATCGGATGGGGGGAGAGGCCCTCGCAATGGCCCTTATGCACCCTCACAGCCATGTTAGAAACAGGAGGAGAACCTCATCCTAACATGAGCAAAGTCGAAGACCCAGTTATTAAGAGATCGGATGGGGGGAGAGACCCTCGCAACGGCCCTTATGCTCCCCCACAGCCATGTTAGGAACAGGAGGAGAACCTCATCCTAACATGAACAAAGTCGAAGATCCGATTATTAAGAGACCAGATGGAGAGAGAGGCCCTCGCAACAGCCCTTACGTGCCTCCACAGCCATGTTAGGAACAGGAGAAAAACCTCATCCTAACATGAGTAAAATTGAAGATCTGGTTATTAAGAGACTGGATGGGGGAGAGGCCCTCGCAACGGCCCTTATGTGCCCCCACAGCTCTGTTAGAAACAGGAGAAAAATCTCATCCTAACCTGAGCTGAAATTGACTGTGTCGAAAATAGGAGGAGAACCTCATCCTGACACAAACGAAGACCTGATCGTTTAAGACCGAATGAGGAAAAAAGCCTTCTCAATGGCTCCTCTATACCCCTACAACCCCGTTAAGAGTAGAGGAAAAACCCTCACCTAAACATAAAAAAAAGAGAGAGAAAAAGAGAAAGCGACGAGCTACGCCAGAGATAAGAAAAAAATGAACTACATCTAAGATACAAGGGACCTCATCTCAATGAGGAAGAAAACTCTTGTCAAAAATTCTCAATCTCTAAGGAGAAATCCAACACTAGCAGGAGAAAATAGACTTCCTCAAAGTAATGAGAAGTTCAGGCCCCAAGCTCAAACATCGGAAGAAAGCGTCAAATTCGAATGGCCTCGAACAGATCTTCGATCATGAATAAAAAGGACGAATCAATGCGGCGATGACCAGGAATCTTCAAACAATGTCGATATCAAATAAGACAAAAGACAAGAGAAGCTCGATAAATGACAACTCAGAGCAAGAATAGACAAGATAATGAGAAAATTTCTTTTTATTTTATTAGTAAAGAGAGCATTACAAAAGCCTTTGAAGGCCAAAAAAAAACAACAAGAAAAAAAAAGAATACATGGAACAAAAGGTAAAAGAAGCTCTAAGGAAGCTCGGCTTCTTCTGACTTCGGACTCTCAGTTCCAGTCATTATCAAAGATTGCTTTAAGTTCTCAACTTCTTCTTCCAGTTCTTTCTTTCTTAATAGCATCTTTCGATACATTTGGTGAAACCGCCAACTTTCGCCCTCCGATTCTTGAAGCCTCTTTCTCAGAACTTCGGACTCCACTTCTGCATCCTTGACCACCTGCTACTCATAGGCCAGCTAAATTTTCAGTCGTTGCAGTTTGGCCTTCTCCTTTCCAAGGGCTACGGACAGTTCTTCCATGGTCCCCCTCAAGGGAGCTTGTCGGAGCCTTGAACCAAAACGGTCGTAGTCAGTCTGAGTTGGAAGCCAGGACGAGCTCCCTTCCAATTGGCTGATCTTCTCCCGTGTGACTGCCAACTCGACCTCAAGGGAGCTAATCTTGGAAGCCTGAGTCCAAGATCGGTCACTGATGCATTTCTAGAGTTCCTCAAGCTCCTTCTCGAAGTTGGCCTTCTTTCGGCTGTAGTCCATGAAGTCCTTTTTGTAGAGGTTCCGAAGGCGAGTAACCTCCACGGTGGCTTCCGAATGGTTCTTCCTCAGCCTGTGAAGTTCATCGTCCATCTTCTTTGATTTTTCGTTAGGTGACGAACTTCCTTTCTCAATCCCAGATCATAGACTTCAAAGGAATCCCCTGCGGTAGGGAAAGAGCTTCGACAGGGTACTGTTGTCGGGAAACAAGAGCGTCACAATGCAAATCATTGCAAGAAAAGGAAAAGAAAAGAAAAAGGAAGTAGAAGAAGAAAAAGGAGCTCTCTGTAAAGAAAAATCTGATTTCATTGATTGAATAATTCTTAAGTACAAGAGAAAGAGGAAGCAACGAATGACTTGAGAAAGAAAAAATACCGACAGGGTTGAGAGGGCTCAGGTCGATATTGAATAAAAGTTGCTCCTTCAGAAGGTCGGGAGGAGAGGAGCTAGATAAGTCTTAAGTTTATTGGAGGCTATTGTAATCCAGGTGGTGTGCCCAAGGCCCAAGGGACCAAGGCTAAGGCCAAGGTCCATCATTCATGAGGGCTTCATGGAGGCTCTAGGGCTAGTTGGGCCCTAGGTTGAAAGGCTGTGGGCCTTTCGGGTTCTTGAGGTCTAGGTTATGTGGGCCTCAAGGGACCAACTCTTTATGGGCCAGATCTGGGCTCAGGATAGGTGAGATTACGTCAAGTCATGGGTGTATATGGGCTTGGGTTAACCTAATCTCCCATAGAGTTGGTCAAGGGAGTTTTGGGTTTGGGTCACTTGACCCTGTGTTTATATATACATGCACTGTATAGGTTTGATTAAGCCAAGGAATACAAAACTCTTTCTTCCAAGTCTCTCTCCTTCTCCTCTCTCCAGCCATTCTTCATGCCCCAGGAGCAAGAAACCCTGGGGTTTCTTGCCGCCAGGTCCATAGAAGGCAGGAAAAGCAAGGGAGGCGCTAGCCCCTTCCCCTTTGTACTGCCAACCATTTTTTGCCTCTCCTCTCTTGAAGCCACCCAAAAATCAGGTCCAAAACTTGAAATCTCTTGCTACAAGGTTGGTACAAGTTTCTCTCAGATCTAGAGTTGATCTGAGGTCGTTTGAGGTGCGGGTGAGATCTCCATCAACAGATCTACAGAAAAGGCTGCAGCAGGATAGATCTGCAAAGTCTGATTCTATCTACCTTCTTCCCTATCTAGAATAACCCAATTTGAGATTTACAAATTGAAAGACCTTGGACCAAGCCAGATCTAGTTGAGTACCAGATCTTGGATTTTTTAGAGGTGATCTTAGAGGCATTCTTCATCTGGAACGAAAGGCTGATGAAGAAGACAGCAACCAGGCTGATTTTGTCAAGGACCTTCAATCGAGTTCAGAAGTCTCCAGATTTGTTCGTTGCTGGTTCTGCTGCACCCAAGATCCATGGGAGGAGTCAGAATCATGCTCCAATAGTTGGTATCAGAGCCACGATGGTGAGGAAGCAGTTCCAAGCATGAGAAGTTAAAGATCCCAAGTGCTGAAAATTTTTCAGCAAGGTACCATCAAGGTATATTCTACACTTCTTGATTTTATATTGCTTGTTTGGCTTGGATCCAGTAATGGGAAGTAATATGAAGGTCGATTTCGAGAAGTTTGATGGCAAAAAAAATTTTTCATGTGAAAAATCTGGGTGGAGGATCTTCTGGTGCAAGCAGATCTGGATCAGGCTTTGGATGAGAAGCCTGAGGGAATGACAGATAGACAGTGGGCATCGTTGGAGAAGAAAGCATGCTCGGTGATCAGAGGATGTTTGGCGGATGCGGCGTTGTATTCAGTGCTAGAAGAAAAGACCCCGAAGGGCCTTTGGTCGAAGTTGCACACCATGTATATGGAGAAGAATATGTGCAACAAGCTAATGCTGAAGAAGAGGTTGTACAGTCTTTGGATGCAGGATGGATCTGATGTGATTGGCCACATTCAGAGGTTCGACCAGTTGTGCACGGAGTTGATGAATATCGAGGTGAAGCTGGATGAGGAGGACAAGTCCCTGTTGCTTTTGTGTTCGCTGCCAGGATCATATGACTCTTTGGTGACTACACTGCTCTACGGCAAGGAGACTCTGGAATATGAGGATATGGTCTCGGTGCTGAGGTCTAATGAGCAAAGAAAAAAGTTGACCAGAGATCGGGCTCCCCAGGAGGGTTTTGGCAGTAGGGGAGAGGACAAGTAGAGGCAGAGGCAAAAGCAAGTCCAGGGGGCAGTACAAGTCCAGGAAGGGAAAGAAAGAGATGAAATGCTTCAAGTGCAACGAGTTCGGGTACTTCAAGCGAGAATGTCCACTATGGAAGAGCAAGAAGGGAGAAAGAAGTGGCTCAGAATCAGTGAGTGCAGTTGCTAGGCAGCAGGTGGAGGATGATCTACTTGTGGTATCAGATGGTCACAGGCATTACATAGAGGAGTGGACACTAGACTCTGCGTGCTCACATCAATACACACCACACAGGTCTTGGTTTGCGACATACACCAAGACAGATGAGAGATCAGTGACTCTAGCGACAATCATCCTTGCAAGGTGGCTGGGATAGGGACAGTCAGGGTGAGGATGTTTGATGGGATTGTAAAGATATTGACAAATGTAAAGCATGTCCCGGAGCTGGAAAAGAATCTGATGTCACTAGGCTACTTGGAGCGCAGTGGATACAGCTTCAGCAGTAGGGCTAGAAGCGGAGTATTAAACATCTCCAATGGAGCTATGGTGGTGATGAGAGGCAGAAGGTTGGACAATAATCTCTATCGCATGGAGGGAACTGTGGTGATCAGAGAGTCTGATGCAGCAGCTACAGCACAGGACCAGCAGGGGGCTTACAGGATGTGGCACTACGCCTAGGCCACATGGGTGACAAGGGGCTGAGGGAGTTGAGCAGGAGAGGACTCATCTCTGATCTGGAGGATGGTGCTACAGGGGAGATCTGTGAGCCTTACCAGATGGGAAAGCAGAGGAGAGTTCAGTTCAACATCAGTACAACCCGCAGCGCAGCCCCTCTGGAGTTAGTACACACGGATGTGTGGGGACCAGCCCCAGTTTCAGCTAGGAATGGGGCCAGATATTTTATGACCCTGATTGATGATTTCTCAAGAAAACTCTAGATTTACTTCATGAGAGAGAAGTCTGAGGTCTTCACCAAGTTCAAGATCTGGAGAGCTGAGGTGGAGAAGGAGCAGGGGAGGAGCGTGAAGTGTCTGAGGTCAGACAATGGTGGGGAGTACACCAGCAGAGAGTTCCAAGATTACTGTGAGGAGTGTGGGATCAGGAGACACTTCTCAGTTAAGGGACTCCACAGCAGAATGGGGTGGCCGAGAGGATGAACAGAACACTTCTGGAAAAGGCACGATGCATGAGGCTGCAGGCAGGGCTTTCAAAGGCATTCTGGGTTGACACAGTTGACGCAGTGGGTTACTTGATCAATCGGTCACCTCACACCAGGTTGGATGGCAGGCTTCCAAAGGAGGTGTGGTCTGAGAGGATAGCTAGGCTGGGCCATCTATGGGTATTTGTGTGCACGGCCTATGTGCACATTGGAGCTAGTGAGCGGAGCAAGCTAGACGCCAGATCATGCAAGATGGTGTTTCTAGGCTATCCGCGAGGAGTTAAGGGATACAGGCTGTGGGATCCCTTGGAAAAGAAGGTCATCATTAGTTGGGATGTGACTTTTGATGAGGAGTCAGTCCTACGGAGGCGAGCAGGAATGGAGGAGCAGCAGGAGCAGGAGGAGGTCCAGTAGGGCACTACTGGACAGCTTACCTCTTTGATTTTGCCTCTTGTAGGTACTACTAGAGGACATGACATTCAGGTGGAGCACCAACCTAAGGTATCTCCACAGGTGGAGAGGACTCGAACGGATGATCGAGGTGGAGAGGTCCAGCAGGAGTGAGCTGGATCGAGGACTGATATCGGTGTTGCCCTAGACAAGCCCAAGAGGACCATTAGGCAACTGGACCGATATGGCTTCGAGGAGATGCTGTCATATGCCATGGTGATAGTGAATGGAGACCCATATACGTATCAGGAGGCTATTGAGAGCTAGGACAGAGAGCGGTGGGTCCAGGCGATGTCCGAGAAGATGCAGTCTCTCCACCAGAATCAGACATGGCGATTGGTGCAGTTGCCACAGGGGAAGAGGCCCATTGGCTGCAAATGGGTCTACAGTCGTAAGGAAGGGCCTTCAGAGCAGGGAGGTATCAGATTCAAGGTGAGGTTAGTGGCCGAGGGATACTTCCAGAAGGGAGGCATCGACTTCAGCGAGGTCTTCTCTCCCATCATCAGACATACTTTCATCAGAGTGCTGCTGAGCATTGTAGCAGCTCAGGATTTAGAGCTGGAGCAGATGGATGTCAAGACGGCATTCCTCCATGGGCATTTGGAGGAGAGAATTTACATGGAGCAGCCACCCGATTTCAGGGATCCAGGATCAGAGGGAAAGGTTTGTTTGTTGCAGAAGTCGCTGTACGGGCTGAAGCAGTCGCCGAGGCAATGGTACAAGCGGTTCGACTCCTATGTGTGCAGCATTGGACTTTTCAGGTGCAAGTTTGATCCCTGTGTTTATGTTCAGTCTCTTGAAGATGGTTCTAGGGTGTTCCTACTCTTGTATGTGGATGACATGCTTATAGCATGCAAGAGTAGGAAGGTTGTGCAGGATCTGAAGGCATCCTTATCTCGAGAGTTTGAGATGAAGGATTTGAGCCCTGCAAGGAAGATCCTAGGCATGGAGATTTTTGGAGATCGAGTCTGGAGGGTGCTACATCTATCTCAAGGGGGCTACATACAGAAGGTCTTAGAGAGGTTCGAGATGAAGGGAGCAAAGCCGGCGGAGCTGCCACTTGTCGGTCACTTCAGACTCTCGAAGACCATGGCGCCACAGACTGAGGTGGAGGCTCAGGAGATGGAGACGGTTCCTTATGCTTCAGGAGTTGGGAGCTTGATGTATGTGATGGTCTGTTGTAGGCCAGACATCGCTCATGCAGTGAGTCAGGTTAGCAGGTTCATGGCACAGCCTGGTAGGGAGCACTGGAGAGCTCTGAAGTGGATATTCAGATACCTGACGGGTTCAGTTGGAGTTGGTATCTGCTACGGATAGCGAGGAGGTGCAGTGGGATACTCTGACATGTCCAAGGAGGCTCAGGGGCTGATTGACGGTTATGTAGATGCAGACTTCAGTGGAGATGTGGATACCCGGAGGTCTACGACATGCTTCATCTTTAGCCTGTATGGAGGTCCTATTTCTTGGAGATCGAGTCTGCAGCCTATCACGACCCTATCCACTATAGAGGTGGAATACATCGGGCTAACAGAAGCAGCTAAGGAGGCAATTTGGTTGAAGGGTTTGTTGACGGAGATGGGCCTTACTCAGGAGGCCATTAGAGTATACTGTGATAGCTAGAGTGCACTTTTATTAGCACAGAACTCAGTCTATCATGCAAGGACAAAGCACATCGACATTCGGTATCATCAAATCAGGGAGCTTGTGGAGGTGGTGAGGTGGAGCTGGTAAAGGTACATACCAAGGAGAACCCAGCTGATGCACTTACGAAGTACTTCCACGGGACAGCTTTCAGAGATGTGTTGAGCTGATTCGGTTGATGGACAGAGTGGAGCTGGTTGAGGCCTTGGGACACCAAGGTGGAGATTGTTGTGATCCAGGTGGTGTGCCCAAGGCCCAGGGGACCAAGGCTAAGGCCAAGGTCCATCATTCATGAGGGCTTCATGGAGGCTCTAGGGCTAGTTGGGCCCTAGGTTGAAAGGCTGTGGGCCTTTCGGGTTCTTGAGGTCTAGGTTATGTGGGCCTCAAGGGACCAACTCTTTATGGCCTAGGTCTAGGCCCAGGATAGGTGAGATTAGGTCGAGTCATGGGTGTACATGGGCTTGGGTTAACCTAATCTCCCATAGAGTTGGTCAAGGAAGTTTTGGGTTTTGGTCACTTGACCCTGTGTTTATATATACATGCACTGTATAGGTTTGATTAAGTCAAAGAATACAAAACTCTTTCTCCCAAATCTCTCTCTCTCTTCTCCCTCTCTCTCCAGCCATTCTCCATGCCCCAGGAGCAAGAAACCCTAGGGTTTCTTGCCGCCAGGTCCATAGAAGGCAGGAAAAGCAAGGGAGGCGCTAGCCCCTTCCCCATTGTGCCGCCAACCATTTTTTGCCTCTCCCTCTCTTGCAGCCATCCAAACATCAGGTCTAAAACTTGGAATCTCTTGCTACAAGGTTGGTACAAGTTTCTCTCAGATCTAGAGTTGATCTGAAGTCATTTGAGGTGCGGGTGAGATCTCCATCAACAGATCTACAGGAAAGGCTGCAGCAGGATAGATCTGTAAGGTCTAATTCTATCTACCTTCTTCCCTATCTAGAATACCCCAATTTAAGATCTACAAATTGAAAACCTCGGTCCAGGCCTGATCTAGTTGGGTACCAGATCTTGAATTTTTAGAGGTGATCTTGAGCTGTTCTTCATCTGGAATAAAAGGCTGACGAAGAAGATACCAACCAGGCTGATTTCATCAAGGACCTTCAATCGAGTCCAGAAGTCTCCAGATTTGTTCGTTGCTGGTTCCGCTACACCCAAGGTCCATGGGAGAAGCTGGGATCATGCTCCAATAGAGGCTTCAAGGTCATCCTTTCCCAGGCTAGAAGCCCAACGGACGGAGTCCCTCAGGGAGCCCCAGGGGGGCAACTTCGACTGTGAAAATTTCTCTGTACTTCCTTCATTTGAAACCCGAACTCGAAAGTAGGGGGACTAGTGTTGGGTATAAAATAATCCCAGCCAAAGTTTGTAAGAGGCCAACCCTCTCAAGACTCTTCCGGCTTCCGACCTTGTGCGGCATCTTTCTGAACTCCCCCGACCGTCCGATTTTCCATAGTACCATTCGGACTCCTCTAGCAGTCGACCTTCCACAGTGTCCTCCAGATTCCTTCAATGGACGAACTCCAATCATTCTCTCTGGACTTCTCCAATAATGAGCTCCTTCAGTCATCTATCGAACTGCTCCAAATACTCTCTGGACTTCACTATCAGCTGATTTTCTACAATGACCAACTACTCTCCGAATCTCTTCCAGACTTCCTCCCGTCACGATCGACTTTACTCCGAGCTTCTTTCAGACTTCGTCAATATTTGGGCTTCTCCAGCAGCAGAACTTCTACAGTAACCAAACTCCATCCAAGTTTCTACAGTGATCGACCACCTTCCGAATTTCATCCGAGCTTCTACAGCAAGCGAATTCCGTCCGAACTTCTATTGCAAGCAAACTTCAGTCGAGCTTCTACAATAAGCGGTCTCCATCCGGGCTTCCACGGCAACCAGTCTCTATCCGAGCTTCTACAGTAAACGGCCTCCTTCCGGACTTCTGCAAGAATCAGACTCTGTCTGAACTTCTACAGTGGATGGATTCCAGATGAACTTCTACAACGGACGGGCTCCAGCAACCGAATTTCTACAGTGACCGACTGTCTCCGGTGTCTTCCGTACCTCTCCAGCTATCAACCTTCAACAGCACCAATTGGACTTCAACAGTGCCAACTAGACCCCTCCAATGGACAAATTTTCTCCGAACCCCTCCAACGGTCAATCTTCCACAGTGTCCTCCAAACTCCTCCAGCGGACGAACTTCCACAACACCTTCCAGACTCTTCTATCAGTCAACCTTCTATAGTGCCTTTCAAATTTTGCTATCGATCAACCTTCTATCGGATTTCTCATGCAACCGGACCTCTCCAGTAGACAGTCTTCAGACAAGCTTCTACATCAGACAAATTTCAGACGGACTTCTCTAGCAATCAGACTCCAGCCAGATTTCTCCAATAGAGAGTTTTCGTTCGGGCTTCTACAGCAGATGACTTCCGTCTGCAGCATCAACGTCTAAGGCATCCAACAACAGTTCATCCATCAGCAACCTCGAAAACATCCGAGATTCTCTTAGATTGCTGAGACAGAGAGCTATTCCGCTCCACCAGACATTCCAACCAAGCTTCAGCCGTCCGGCCCGAACTCTTCAGTAAGTCATGACAACGGACACCACTCCACTCTCTGTAACAAACTCCACGTGGCTCCAAACGGCCCACTACCAGGCAGTTACGGATGTCGCTGTCAATCGGTTATGCTCTCCTATCTATAAAAGAGACCCCCCAGATACGTTCTCCTCTAAGTTCTAAGTACTATCTCTAAACTCTGCTAAAATCTCATTCGAGTGCTCCATTTCTGTTGAAGTAGAGTACTGACTTGAGCATCGGAGAGTCTTACCGGAGCACCCCCAACTCTAATTTAGACTTTCTTTGCAGGTTCCGATGGTGGCCGTGATCTCCTCGACTCCAGCTTCTCCGACATCGACGGCATTATGCACCAACAAAGATGTTCATAGTTTAAACTATTCCTAGTCTAGTCATGCATCTCATACATGTTAGATCTACTTAGATTTAATTTTAAATTTTTTGAATTTAGATCCAATCATATCTGATGTGATATCTAAAATCTATTAATATCAGATAAATAAAAATAAAAATCTGATCTAAATTAGATCTGAAATAGAGCCATCAACCCGGCTCTGATACTAGTTGAAGGAAAAACTGCCTTTTTCCTTGTAGGATCTTCCAGATCTAATGAGATCTGAGATGAAATATTTTAAAAAAAAAATTATCCTACTTTATTTTAGATCTAAGGTCTATTAGATCTAATTTTTATTATCTAATATTTAATCTAAAATTAAATCTAAAACTTAAGGATTAGAGAAATACCTCTAGGGGTAACTAGATTACCCTATAGATGATCGCAGCAATGCTCGAGGTTCAAAAATAGCCATACAGTCATCTGACCTCTATTGATATCCACTCAAGTAGGATCTGGATCATCTTCTCCTTGTGAATCTCTACTCCAAAAATTAAATCTAGATCTGATCTGGAAGATCTTCAAAAGATCTTCTAAAGTTGGAGCAGCAGCTTCTCAACAAATCCCTGCAGCCTTCTGATCAGGGAGCCACCACGCCTTGGACAAGCACCAGATGGATGCCCAACTTTTTGGATGTGAAGAGGGGAGGGAGAGGAGTAGAGGAGGCATAGAGAAGTGGAGGGATTTTATATTTTTGCTGGGTATTGAGTAGATTCTCTAAACCCTAGACGCAGATAGGGTTTAAATAGACCCTGCTGCACCATGCAGTGCCACATCATTCGACTAATCAAAAAATTTTAATTAATTTTAAAAAATTTTGATTGGTGGAGTGATGTCATCTAATCATATTAGATAAAAATCCCACCAAACCCTCCTACTGTTGGTGCCAACATTGGATAAACATAGTGAGATTGGCGCCCAATAGTTTGAGTCGATCAAGGCATAGAGTCCTCATCTCATGGGACTCTATCCTTATCCACTTGGGGTGCACGCCCAATCTGATTTTGGCACTGACTTTGAGGCTTAATTTAGCAGGTGGACACTCCATAAAAACTCTCCAATGACCTCTTATCAAGTGGCCTTCAGTTCAAGATCCATAAGTCAACGTTTGACCGATATCCTAAAACGAAAATGGCAGGTGACAGGAATTGACAGGTGTTGTCTTAAATTCATCTCATGAATTAAGATAAGACTTTTCTGAGCTGGATTAGCTCCAGTTAGATTGAGAAAAAACTTTTCAAGATTCTCTGGGTGAGTCAAATCATATTTAGCTTAGTCGAGATGAAAAAGAATGCACGAGGAGAAAGTTAGGCTCAATCGTGTGCTAGCACGATTTCCTTGAACCTAATTGGATCTAATCCAAATCAATCGAACTGAGCTAGCTTGATTGATGATATCCAGACCCTAACTCTTATTTATTGACTTATTTAGGTTTATTTTTATATGGTAATGAGACATATCATGATCTCATCATCGACATCATTGAAACTCTTTTCGATGGATCAAAACTCTTCTGATTCAGACAATTAGAATGATCGATCATCAAGATCATTCTAATTGCTTCCAAAATCCACCAGTGATATCTAGCAGTATATGGTGGCAATCCATTAGAAATAAAGATGAATCTCTCGGTGCAGCTATCTGTGTGATTGAGTTCTTCTATCATGAGTCCCGACTGAATTAGGGTTAAGGTGAACTCATCAAATCCAACATCAGTCATATGAATCAATCGATCGATCCGAGTCCGATGTGAAACTCCAATGGAAAACTCTTTTCCATTATTTCACTCTGCCATGGCCATGGGCTTAAGGACTCGATCTTTCGATCATCATAGGACTACTCCTCTCATCTACCGAGGTTGATAGATCCCATCTTGGTGCAATATGGTTCCTATAATGAATATGCTACAGCCAACATACACCTCAAGATTCTGAATGGCTAGAAGATCGAGTTATGGTGTAGTCAAACTATAACACACTCAAGGTGAACTATCGATGCACCTCAGGTCAAAGAACTAGACACACAGCTGCAGCATCAAGCTAGTCATCGACGAGAAGGTAGACTTCCTTATGACTGCTCGAGGTGGTTACGCTCAGTACTCTCATTCTCAATGAATACCTGTACTCTTGCTCCAGTATCTCCACACCGTAGACTCAAGACTCATCTATCCTAAGGAAGCGATCGTACATCAACCTTCCGGATCGATCACCATCCTCATGATGATCCTATGGTCAGGAGCTGTTTATAAGTTAGTTATGTAAATTCATGCCTTAAATTTTCAACTCTTAAAAATATGAATTAACATTCCTACTAACTCAAAGGATGTATCATAGACATAATGTACACAATATGATAGTAGAATAACCTTTTTATTCATTTATAGTCAAAATTATAAATTTGCCTTTACATTTGTATAGGAATGTGTTAGCCAATCTGACATCTAGGGCATACATCTAACAATAGGTTCCATTTTAATTGGTAGCGAGATATATTATGATCTCCATCACAATATCATCGAAACTTCTTTCGATGGATTAGAACAATTCCAACTCTATCCTTTGAGGGTCATCGATCATCAAGACGATGTTCGATGGATCCCACAATCCACTAGTAACATCTAGCAGTATGTAGTGACAATCCAGTAGAATAAAAATAATGAACCTCTAGGTGCAGTTACCGTGTAGTTCAATTTTTCTATCGTGAGTCCTGATAAGACGTAGTTTAAGGATAACTCGTCAAATCCGTTCATCCATCACATGTCAGATTTAATCGACTCGAGTCTATGTGAAACCTTATAGAAATACTTTTCTATCATTCACCTACCATGGTCATGAATTTTAAGACTCAATCTCATGAATTACATAGTACTTTTTTCTATGTACCAAGATTGACAGATTCCATTTAGATGCATTCTATTCCTACAATGGACTACTATAGCTAACATACACCATAAGGTTCTGAATAGTTGGTATCCAAATGATTGTGTAGTCAAACTACAGCAACCCCATTATAAACAGTCGAGGTACCATAGGTCAAAAAACTATCTACATCGCTACAATTTTGAGTAAGTCACTGACGAGTGGGTAGCTATTCTAGTAACTTTTCATGTTGGTCTCGCTCAATACTCTTGATCTCTATCAAGCACCAGCACTCTCGCTCCAGTGTCCCCACACTATCGACTCAAGATTCATCTATCCATGAAAAAAATGATCTGTGCATCGATCTATCCAGATCAGTCACCATCTTCGTGATGATCTATCGATCGAAAGTATTTAAAATTAACCACTAATGACACATACCTCAAATTCTTAACTCTTGAGAATATATATCATCATCCGTCAATTCTTCAGATGATTCATGCATATAATTAAAACATAATATAAATAAAAAATAATTTAAATTTTATTTATTTTAAAAATTAATTATAAAGTTATACCTCTAGAATATGTATATATGTCAGTCAATCTAACTTCTAAGGTATATATCTAACACCCATATGGTTAGGGATCATATTTATGTGTAGTCAAACTATAGCAGTCCCACTACGAGCAGTCGAAGCACCGTAAGTCAAAAAATTATTCACACCACTACAGCATCGAGAAAATCACTAACGAGTAAGTAGACATCCATGATATTTCTCATATGGTCATGCTCAGTACCAATGTTCTTCAACAACCACCCGCACTCTCACTCAGTGTCTCTACATCATAGACTCAAGGCTCGTCTACCTCGAAGGAAGCGATCCGTATATCGATCTAACTGGATCAATCACCATCTTCATGATGATCTATCGATCAAGAGTAATTTAGAAATTAATTATGCATGTTTCAAATTCTAAACTCTTTAGAATATGTATCTTTAAATTATTAATTTTTTGGATGATTCTCAAACACATAATATAAGAATGAATAAAAATTACTCATTTTAATAATTTAAGTATAAATATATATATTTTAGAATTATTATAATAGATCTGTCATATTAGCTTCTAGGGCATACATCTAACAGTTAGAAAGAAGGATAGGAAGAGTAGGCGCCATCCCTTTTCTCATGTTGAACAACCCCCATGCAAGATCCCTTGGTGTTGCTCCTTGAATTGATTTTGATGATTACAAAGCATTTGAGGAGATTACTAATGATTCTGGCTTGAAAAAAGACTTATTGCATTTCAGGGGCAAAATCATAATTTTGTCAAGACCTAATTCAGAAGTCTCAAGAGCAAGAATTGAAGACGTACAATCCATTGGAGGAAATTTCAATATTTTTGGAAGTGTATTTTGTAAGAAAACCAGATTTTTATTTTTGAGTCGACCCCATGAGTCGACTCATGGCTTAAAGGGCTGAACGGTACGCTGAAATTTTGACTGGCACTCTCTGTGAGTCGACCCCATGGATCGATCCCTTGGCATGAGTCGACCCTATAAGTCGATCTCTGCTGCTTTGCAGGTCAAAATTATAGAACAGTCATTTTCTCTTCTATTCCACAGAGGTCGACCTTATGAGTCGACCCATGAGCATGAGTCGACCCTATGAGTCGATCTCTATGACGGGAAAGTTTCACAACGGATAGTTTTTAACCCATTTCAATTACATTTAATGCTCATTTAATGTGCTCTAACGGCTCTATTTCAGTCCAGATTACTCTCCACCATTATTTGAAGTTATATAAAGGGACTTAAAGGAGAAAATCAAAGATAAGAAGAAAAAGAGAAAAATTTTAAAAAAGGTTCTTCAAGCATTCTTTTCAACCCTAAGCAAAAGCTCACTTAAAGTATTCAAGAAGCTTTTAATTCAAGTTCACTAACTCCTCAAGTGCTCATTCAAGTCTTCAACTACCTTGAGAAATCAGAAAGAGCTTCCTTCAAATTATGTAAAGTATATTTAATGCCTTATTCGCTCATTAAAGGAGCTTCATTTGTATTTCTATGCTATTAACTGTAATCCTCTTTTTGAGTTATTATTTCTGTTTTGGAAGGATTTCAAAACGTGGGAAGATTGATCCGAACCTTGAATCGGATTGTATTGGATTGGCTTGTACTCGAGAAATAAGTGGTCTAGCTTGGGACAGCTAGAGTTTGAGGTTCCGACGAGTGTATTCAGGTTGAATACAGTTTAGTGGATTGAAATTCTCAAGTAGGAGCTTGGGAAGTGGATGTAGGTGCAAGGTTGGCACTGAACTTCTATAAATCCTCTTATTTGTGTTGTGCTTAATTGCTCTCCTTTTAAACTTCTATATTCTTTTGCATTCTTGCATCCAACCATTACCCTTGCATCAATTACACTCTCCTTACTTATCTTCCTATTGTTAAATATTCTTCATAAGTTGTAAGTTAAGTTTAAATTTTTAGAAACCCAATTCACCCCCCCTCTTGGGTTGCATAGCTGGGTAACAAGTGGTATCAGAGCCCGGTGCTCTAGCCCTACTTTGATTTAACCATCAAAGAGTTAAAGATCTATGGCAACTCAAGTTGGTACTTCTCTAGCTGAGGGGCAGTCCACTAACCGACCTCCACTTTTCAATAGGTCAAACTATACCTATTGGAAAGCTCGGATGAAAATCTTCATTCAAGCACTTGACTATGATATGTGAAGTATCATAGTAAATGGCCCTCACACACCCACTAAAATTATTCATGGTGTGGAATCAACCAAACTCGAAAAAGAATGGGATGAGGTTGATAAGAAAATGGCTCAACTAAATGCTAAAGCCATGAATGTTTTGTATTGTGTCCTAGATGCTAATGAATTCAATCGTATTTCAACATGCATGTCTGCTAAGAAAATATGGGATAGATTAGAAGTAACTCATGAAGGAACTAATCAAGTAAAAGAATCCAAAATTAACATGCTCATGCATAAATATGAACTTTTTAAAATGGAGCATGATGAATCTATAACTGAAATATTTACTCACTTTACTGATATTATAAATGGTTTAAAAAGTTTTGGTAAGTCTTATTCTAACAGTGACCTTGTGAGGAAGATTCTTAGGTCCTTACCAAAAACTTGGAAAGCCAAAGTGACCGCTATCCAAGAAGTCAAGGATCTGAACATTCTACCCTTGGAAGAGCTTCTAGGATCACTGATGACACATGAGCTGAGCATGAAACAACATCAAGAAGAAGAAGTCAAAAAGAAAAGGATAATCGCCCTCAAATCCATGGCTCAACTTGATGAAGAAACTGATGATACGAAAAATAAAGAGCAGGATGAAGAAATGGCTCTCATTACTAGAAGGTTTAAGAAATTTTTGAGAAAAAAGAAATAAGGAATGAGGAAGAGGCCACCCACAAAAGGAGAATATAGCAAAGAAAAGGATAAAGACCAACCTCTTATTTGCTACGAATGCAAGAAACCAGGATATTTTAAGTCTGAATGCCCACAACTGAAGAAGAGTCCCAAGAAGTACAAGAAGAAGGCCATGAGGGCTACTTGGAGTGGAAGTGATGAGTCAAGCTCTGAAGAGGAAGACTCAAATGAACAAGCCAACTTGTGCCTTATGGCACATAAAAATGAGGTAAATTCTAAAACTCCTGTTGACTTTACCTTTGAAGAACTTCATGAAGCCTTTTATGATTTAATTGATGAACTAAAGAAGCTAGGAGTAAAGAACAAAGAGTTAAAATCAAAGAATCAATCTTTACTAAAACAAAATGAGAGCATTTCAAATGAAAAATCTACCCTGCTTCAAGAAAATCTGAACTTAAAGAATAAAATTGCCAAGTTAAAATCAATAGTTGAAAAATTTACTTTAAGTTTTAATAAACTTAATATGATTCTTGAAAATCAAAAGGCTATTTATGATAAAGCTGGTCTTGGTTACAACCCCTTAAAGAAACAAAAATTTCTAAAAAATATCTATGTAAACTCTTCAAACAATAAGTTTTCAAACATTACTTGCTTCAAATATGGTAAAGTAGGTCACAAGTCATACACTTGTCTCTCTAACAATTTCTCAAATTCTAATGCAAAGAAAATATGGGTTCCAAAAGGAACTATTGTGACTAACCAAAAAGGACCCAAGAAAGCTTGGGTACCTAAAGTAAAAATTTGACTTTTGCTTGCAGGTGTGTCTAGCATCCCAAGGAGCAAACCAAAAATGGTATCTTAATAGTGGATGCTCGAGATACATGACTGGTGATGAATCCCAATTCATCATACTTGATGCTAAAAATGGAGGGATGGTCACCTTTGAAGACAATGACAAAGGAAAGATCATCAGTATAGGTAACATTGGTATCACTCCCTCCAAGTACATTGAAAATATTTTATTAGTAGATGGTTTAAAATATAATTTATTAAGCATCAGTCAATTTTATGATAAAGGATACAAAGTTATTTTTGAATCTTCTTATGCATTGTAACTAGTCCTGCTAATGAAGACATTAAATTTGTTGGGCATAGGCATGGCAATGTTTATATGATAGATTTGAATGATCTATCCAAAATAAACATGCAATGCCTAGTATCCTTAATGTCAAGATTTATGAGACTAGTTGGCTTTGGCATCGTAGGCTTGCACATATTAGCATGCACTCACTTTCAAAACGCATTAAGAAGGAATTGGTTATTGGATTACCCAAATTGAACTTTGAAAAGGATAGAATTTTGATGCATGCCAACTAGGTAAACAAACAAGAACTTCATTCAAATCCAAAAATATTGTTTCAACTTCTAGACCATTAGAACTATTGCATATGGATTTATTTGGACCTACTAGAACTACTAGTCTAGGAGAAAAATGATATGATTTTGTAATTATTGATGATTTCTCTCGTTTTACATGAGTTTTCTTTTTGGCACACAAGGATGAAACTTTTCAAGTTTTCTCTAAATTTTATCGGAAAGTCACAAATGAGAAAGGTTTTTCAATTCAAAATATTCGAAGTGATCATGAAATCGAATTTGAAAATTAAGATTTTGAGAAGTTTTGTGATGAAAAAGAAATTGGCCATAATTTTTCAGCACCTAGGACACCCCAACAAAATGAGGTAGTAGAAAGAAAAAATAGAACTCTTGAAGAAATGGCCCGTACCATGCTATATGAAAGCAACCTTCCAAGATACTTTTGGACGGAAATAATTAACACAGCATGTTACATATTAAATCATACTTTAATTAGATAAATTTTAAAGAAAACTTCCTATGAGCTTTGGAAAGGAAGAAAACCAAACATTGCATATTTTCATATTTTTGGTTGCCGATGTTTTGTATTAAATAATGGTAAAGAAAGACTAGAAAAATTTGATGCAAAATCTGATGAAGCAATTTTTCTTGGTTACTCCTCTTCTAGTAAAGCCTTTAGAGTTTTTAACAAAAGAACCTTAGTAGTAGAGGAGTCAATACATGTTGTCTTTGATGAAACTAACGATCTTCCTTCAAGGAAGAATGAAGGTTTTGATGATGCAGATCCTCTTATAGAAGAGATGAAGGAGATCACTCTAAAAGATTCAATAATTCAAGATGATGAAGAACATAAAGATAAACAAGATGAGGAAGGTGAAGAACGACAAGAACAACCTCAAGGTACAAACAATCTACCCAAAAATGGAGGTATGATCACAATCACCCCAAGAAACTAATCATTGGTGATCCTACACATGGTATAAGAACTCATTCTTCTCTTAAAGATGTATTCAATCATTGTGCTTTTGTCTCTCATCTTGAACCTAAAACCATAGATGAAGCTGAAAAAGATTTTAATTGAATTAATGCAATGCAAGAAGAACTTAATCAATTTGAAAGAAATAATGTATAGACCTTAGTATCTAGACTTAAAAACTATTCAATAATTGGCACAAAATGGATATATAGGAATAAATTGGATGAACATAAAAATATGATAAAAAATAAAGCAAGATTAGTTGCAAAAGATTATAATCAAGAAGAAGGAATTGATTTTGATGAGACTTTTGCACCTGTTGCTAGATTAGAGGCAATTAGACTTCTACTTGCTTATGCTTGCTTTATAAAATTTAAATTATTCCAAATAGATGTCAAAAGTATCTTTTTAAATGGATATATCGCTGAAGAAGTTTATGTAGAATAACCTCCAGATTTTGAAAATCATATTTTTTTTAATCATATTTTTAAATTAAATAAAACTCTATATGATTTGAAACAAGCACCCAGGGCTTGGTATGAAAGGCTAAGCAAATTTTTACTTAATAATAATTTTTCAAAAGGAAATGTAGACACAACTCTTTTCATTAAAAAAAATCAAGATGATATATTAGTTATACAAATATATGTTGATGACATTATTTTTGGGTCTACTAATGAAACTCTTTGTCAAGATTTTACAAAGCTCATGCAGGGGGAGTTCGAGATGAGCATGATGGGAGAACTTACATTCTTCTTCGGACTTTAAATCAAACAAACAAAGAAGGAATCTTCATCACCCAAAGCAAGTACACAAGAGAATTACTCAAAAGATTTGGAATGGAGAACTCCAAACCGATTGGCACACCCATGAGCCCAACATGTAAGCTTGACAAGGACGAAGAAGGTAAAAGTGTAGACTTAAAATTTTATAGAGGCATGATTGGTTCTCTACTATATTTAACTGCTAGTAGACCTGATATCATGTTTAGTGTTTGCCTGTGTGCTCACTTTCAATCAAATCCAAAAGAATCATACTTGAATGTAGTTAAAAGAATCCTTAGATACTTAAATGGTACACAAACTCTAGGATTATAGTATTCAAGGACTCACTAATTGATTTAATAGGATATTCAGATGTCGATTTTGTTGGATATAAATTAGATAGAAAAAGTACTAGTGAAACTTGCCAATTTCTTGGAGTTAACCTAGTCTCTTGGTTTAGCAGAAAATAAAATTTGGTAGCTCTGTCTACAGCCGAGGCTGAATACATTGCAGCCGGAAGTTGTTGTGCTCAAATCTTGTGGATTAAGCAACAACTCGAAGACTTTGGTATCAAACTTAATAAAACTCTCATAAGATGTGATAACACTAGTGCTATAAATCTTACTAAAAATCCAATTCAACATTCTAGGTTAAAACATATTGAAATCAAGCATCATTTCATAAGAGAACATGTCCAAAATAAAGACATAATTCTTGACTATGTTTGTACTAAAAAATAATTAGCTGACATCTTTACCAAGGCCTTAAGTGAAGATAGATTTTTGAAATTAGGAGAGAACTAGGAATCTTTGATCCATCTGCTTAGGTGTCTCTCTGATTCCAAGGTATCAATGCCAAAAATTCTCTTAACTTAATTCTCATCTTTTCTTTTGAGCTCAAAAGTCCAAAATTATCATTCTCATAATCAATTTTTGGGTAAACATCATTCTCCTAATGTTTTAAATTTTTTTAAAATTGTTTTATCATTTTTCTGAATTTCTCTATACCATGAGTCGACCCCCAGGGTCGACCCTAGGATAAACTTGTAATATTGACTAAATCCTTCGGCACTTTCTTTTTGTTGGAAAACCTTCCTTGAGCTGACCCAACTCTTCGTCTTCTCCTTCCACCAAGCCAAAAGACTCCCTCTCTTCTTCCTCAAACCCAAGTTTTTCTTCAAAACTCTTCTCCCACCATCTCTTACCTTCTAAATCACCCTCTTGGAACCTAGCTCCTCCCTTTTCTCCTTCTTCGTTTGGAGCGAGTCGAGCTTACCCTAGTCTCTACCATCTTCTCCAAATCGACACTCCTCTTTTCCAAAATTATTATCCTTCGCCTAAAAAAACCTTTTATCTCTCTACACATTTGCTCTTCTAAGTTCTTTGCTAGCTCTGGTTGTGCAAATGGCTCCGAAAATGAAGCTTCCATAGAGAAGAAAATCAGTTCGCGGATTGGAAGAAAGTGTGTGCCGGAAGAGACAAGCAACCGAGACCACGTCAGCTTCAAACTCTGCTTCTGCATCTGCTCTAGCTACATCTCAGTCTCCAATCAGCCCCAGTAAGGTATCCCTCTCCGATAGGAAGGTAGAGCCGGGCAAAAACATTAATTTTAGATTTTTTTGAAAGGGAAGGGTTCTCTATCAGATCAAAAATTAAGGACCAAGGTTAAAAATTCTACTGCTCTCTAAAAGAAAATACCTATGTGGATCTTGTTAGAGAATTTTATCTGAATTTGGGTTACAGCAATGAAACAGTAAAATCCACAGAGAAGGGTGTAGAAATTAGCCTAGATCCTATGCTTTTGGGAGAAATTCTTCATTTACCTTGTGAGAGATACACAAACATGGAACTCTCAGTTAAAAAGGAGGGAATAAATGTTATTCTAGGGAGAACCTTCACTGGAAGCCTAAACAAATTAGAGGCTAAGATTCTTTCCATTGAGATGAGGCTGCTACACCAAATGGTAACTAAGTTATTCTTCCCTAGAAGTGATAGACATGATCTCCTCTCTGGTCGGGATATCTGCATTATGTATCATGTTATTACTCAAACCCCCCTGAACCTCCCGGCATTGATGATTGAGGCTATGAGGGAGACCTTGAATAGGTTCAAGGCACATTTGCCTTTCGGTATGGCTCTCACTTTAGTATTTAGGAGGTTTGGAGTTAGCTTTGAGGGGGAGGCAGTAGCTAGACTTTCTCACTCCGACACTATCAACCGCCATACTCTGCACTGCATGAGATTTTTCAAGACTGATGGTGGTTGGACAAAAGGTGTGGAAGAGAGAGCTGAGACAGAGCAGAGGAGGAAGGACCATCATCACCTCTCCGTGATCACAGGGTTGTATCTCCAAATATTCAATTTGTTTCTGACCATGAGGCTGGGCCGTCAGAGTCTGCGAGGAGGCACACTTCAGTTCAGCAGTCGGACAGCAGAGCACATCCTTCAGAGATCAGATTGGCTGATGATCAGATAGAGATGATATCTCAGCATGTAGCTTCCATACTATCTCGTCAGATGGGTACTTCAGCTTTTACTCAGGGATCGACATCTCACGATGTATCTGATCAGACACTGATCCCCCACATCTCCACTGTTTCTAAATGATTTCTGATCAGTCAGTATGCATCGAGCAGCTTGAGGCTTGTGTAGTGAGGCTGACTGGCAGAGTATTTGACTTGCAGAGGCAAGTATCAGCTCTAGCCCATCCACAGCCACATGGGGACATCACTGAGGTCTCAGACCTATCTGCGGAGGCAGCCAGACTACGAAGAGTCTTAGAGAGTGGTTTTGACTTTCTGAGAAGAGAGATCAGGGGCTCTAATGAGTATGCTTCCACTCAGTTCACTGCACTGCTACAATCTGTTTCGAGAGCTTTGAACCTTCTGGACACCATCAGACTCTCTCTTGTAGCTCAGTCCTTTGCTTCTCAGCCTTCAAAATCTTCTCACTTGTCCACTCGTGCTGGCACCTCTACCCGTGGCAGAGGCAGATGCGATTGAGGTCGAGCTCGTAGATATGATCCTTCATCTTCTCATCCCATCTCTGATTCATCAGACTCCGATCCATCCAGTCATGATATCTACTAGATCCAGTGTAGTCTGACTTTTCTTTAATTTTTGTCTAGGATCTATCTTGTAGTTGTTGACTGATTGACTCTTGGATAGTTTCTATCCATGTCTTTTATACTCTAAGTCAACACTTATGTATTGAAACATCTTTGTACTCACTCATCTTTTGGATATATATACATATACTTTGACTTTCAATGAATATCTCTGAATGTGATCAAATTAAATTACTTTTAAAGTCTGAAATACTTGAATAGCAATATCTTTTAAATGACCAAATTGATATATCTTTTACGATTACTATATTGAGGGGGAGTAAAACAATAACCAATAAAGAAACAAGCAATCAAAGAAGGAAGCTAAAGAAGTAAAATTGATCCCATCAAAAGGAAGGAATAGAGAAAATACATTCAAAACAAAAGGGGGAGTAGAGAATCTCAATTAATGCTGTCAAAAAGGGGGAGTAGAGAATCAAGATTGAGATTGAGC
This sequence comes from Elaeis guineensis, assembly GCF_000442705.2. Lineage (NCBI taxonomy): Eukaryota > Viridiplantae > Streptophyta > Magnoliopsida > Arecales > Arecaceae > Elaeis > Elaeis guineensis. The sequence continues at coordinate 63,515,529 of NC_026003.2, forward strand.
AAAGCAATAAGAGCAATAAAGATTGCACATTAAGCACCATTTCAAAAATCGAGAAGAGGATTTTGATTAAGCAATAAGAGCATTAAAGAATGAACAACACATGTGTCATATGCCAAAGAATTAAAATCAGTTTTTTCTTTCCAGGCAAATGCACTTATAAGCAAATTTCAGATTTACAACAAATTTCAAATTTATTCCTTAAACTGCTTATGATGCATCTCGTTCTAATACTTGGCAACAATATCTAAGTGATGCATCTTCATAAATTTAAAATTAATGTTCAATGATTTCTATATACTTTTGCTCAAATATTTTGTCATCATAAAAAAAAGAAAGATTGTTGCTCCTTGAATTGATTTTGATGATTACAAAGTATTTGAGGAGATTACTAATGATTCTGGCTTGAAAAAAAACTTATTGCATTTCAGAGGTAAAATCATAATTTTGTCAAGACCTGATTCAGAAGCCTCAAGAGCAAGAACTGAAGATGTATAATCCATTGGAGGAAATTTTAACATTTTTGAAAGTGTATTTTGTAAGAAAATCAGATTTTTATTTTTGAGTTGACCCCATGAGTCGACTCATGGCTTAAAGGGCTGAACGGCATGCTGAAATTTTGGCTGGCACTCTCTGTGAGTTGATCCCATGGGTCGACCCCTTGGCATGAGTCGACCCTATGAGTCGACCTCTGCTGCTTTGCATGCCAAAATTACAGAACAATTATTTTCTGTTCTATTCCACAGAGGTCGACCCTATGAGTCGACCCATGAGCATGAGTCGACCCTATGAGTCGATCCCTGTGACAGGAAAATTTCGCAACAACTAGTTTTTAATCCATTTCAATTGCATTTAATGCTCATTTAATATGCTCTAACAGCTCTATTTCAGTCCAGATTACTCTTTACCATTATTTGAAGTTATATAAAGGGACTTAAAGGAGGGAATCAAAGATAAGAAGAAAAAGAGAGAAATTTTGAAAAAGTTCTTCAAGCATTCTTTTCAACCCTAAGTAAGAGCCCACTTAAAGTATCAAGAAGCTTTTAATTCAAGTTCACCAACTCTTCAAGTGCTCATTCAAGTCTTCAACTACCTTGAGAAAATCAGAAAGAGCTTCCTTCAAATTGTGTAAAGTATATTTAATGCCTTATTCGCTCATTAAAGGAGCTTCATTTGTATTTCTGTGCTATTAACTGTAATCCTCTTTTTGAGTTATTGTTTTTTTTTTGAAGGATTTCAAAATGTGGGAAGGTTGATCCGAACCTTGAATCGGATTGTATTGGGTTGGCTTGTACCCGAAAAATAAGTGGTCTAGCTTGGGACAGCTAGAGTCAGAGGTTCCGACGAGTGTATTCAGATTGAATACAGTTTAGTGGATTGAAATTCCAAGTAGTAGTTTGGAGAGTGGATGTAGGTGCAAGGTTGGCACCGAACCGCTATAAATCCTCTTATTTGTGTTGTGCTTTATTGCTCTCCTTTTAAACTTCTATATTCTCTTGCATTCTTGCATCCAACTATTACCCTTGCATCAATTACACTCTCCTTACTTATCTTGCTATTGTTAAATATTCTTAATAAGTTGTAAGTTAAGTTTAAATTTTTAGAAACCCAATTCACCCCCCCTCTTGGGTTGCATAGCTGGGCAACACTTGGGCATCCACCCTTTCTCCATGCCAAACTCTATGTATTTGGGGCATCCACAAGTAGATCTCATCTCTTGGGCATCCTATCTTATCCCAATTTAAATATCAAAGTAGTTAGGGTTTAGGGATAGAGATAGAGTTGGTTTTAATTAGGTCTTCTATTAGTTGCCGCCCACCTTATCTCCTCCCTAAAAATTCTCCACGCCCACCCTTTCTCACACCCACTCCCTTTTCTCAATGTGAAACCCTTCCATACCAAGAAAATAGGGGTATGAGATGCTTAAGGGGCTTGGGGACATGTGGGTTAAACTCCATGTTTGATTTAGTCCATGGTCTAGTTCAAATCCAAATCAAGATTGGATTTCAATTTAGATTAGGTTAAGTCCAATCCTATTAGACTAATGAAATTCAATTCAAATAAAATTAAAATCAAATCTAATCAAATTAAATTTGATTTAATTTGACTAAGACCTAATCCAAATCAAATATGGCTAAAGATTAGATCAAATCTAATCTAAATAGATTTGGGCCTAGCATCTATTAAATATAATCCCATTAGATTAGTGAAACTTAATTTGAGTCAAACTCAAACTAAAACTAATAAAATTAAATCTAATTTAATCTGATTAGGATTCAGTCCTAATATTTGATAAAATCAAATAATTTACAATAATTATAATTTAATCTTCCTATAACTTGTTAACTCTTAGTAAGCCCTCAATGTAACTTTTACATTTAAGTCCAATCATAAATCAAATTGATAATTAAGGTCACTTACGATTTGTGATTCAAAATCGTGATTCGACAGTCCGATCAGTCAGGATCTCTTTTATATGTGACTCCATAGGTTCTATTCTATCTGGTAGTGAGAAATATTTTGATCTCTATCAAAATATCATTAAAATTTTTTTCAATGGATTGAAATAATTTCAACTCTCTAATTGAGAATTATTGACCATCAAAATAATTTTCATTGATTCTATAATCCATCAGTGATGTCGAGCAGCATATAGTGGCAACCCAGTAGAACAGAAAAATGAACCTTTAGATGTAGTTACCGTATGATTCAATTATTTTATCGTGAGTCCCGATAAGATGAAGATTATAAAAAACTCATCAAACCCCATTATCTGTCATATGTAAAATTTATTCAACTTGAGTTCATTTTAAAATCTAATAAAAAAAATTTTTCATCATTCACGCTGTTCTGATCAAGATCTTCCGAACTCAATCTTATAAATAACATAGAATTACTCATTAACTACTAAGATCGATAGATCACATATAGATGCATACCTATTTCTATAATGAATCTAGTATAGCCAACATACATTTTAAGGTTCCGTATGGCTAAGAGACTGAGTTATGGTACAGTCAAAGTATAGCAACCTCATTATGAACAGTCGAGGTACCGTAAGTCTAAGAACTAGTCATACTGCTACAGCATCGAGAAAGTTACTAACGAGTGAGTAGATATCTAAGTGATTTCTCATATTGATCACACTCAGTACCTTTATTCTCTAACAAACATCTGTACTCTCACTCAAGTGTCTACATACTATAGACACGAGACTCGTTTACTCTAAGGAAAGTGATCCGTGCACCAATCTTACACGGATCAATCACCGTCTCTATAATGATCCTTCGATCGGAAGTAATTTAGGAATTAACCATCAATGACACATGTCTCAAATTTTCAACTCTTAAGAATATATATTATCATTTATTAATTTATTGGATAATTTATGGATACATATACTACATGAATGGAATTAACTGTCCTAATTAATTAAGTCAAGTATAAAATTATATTCTAAAAAAATTAATATATCGGTCTGATTGGCTTCTAGGATATACATCTAACAAGAGTTATAGTAATGATAATGATTTTAAAAGCAAAATAATGACGATGATATTAAGGTGGACAACAAGGGCATGATGCGCATGTATGGCTACATACTTGCCCAATATAGGGGAAAGAGTGGTCTCATAGTCACAACAATTAGTAGCATTTGTGCATAAACAATGACGGTACAGAAGCTGCAAAAAGGCTGGTGTTTATGAGGTTGTGATAGAAGAAGTGATGACATACTAGTGGCAATAATAGGGGCTCGGAATTGTCTTTAGAATTAGTGATATTGATGGAACTTAGGGCTAGAGTTACAACAACTAATATGTAGACTAAAATGTGAAGGTCTTGGCAGGATCTAGCATAACATTGTCCCACAAAATGGTGGGTATGGAGACGGGTAGATAAGAACATGATTGGTGGTAATGACTGTTACAGTGGCAATTAACATTTTGGTGGCAAACCAGTTTGTACTGAGCTAGGAATTGTCAGAAATCAAATATGCATCACAATGCCTATCCGAGTCTTGAACTTTTATTCAAAGCCAAATCCTGATCAGGTTCTGCTTGCTTGGTTTGTTTCAGGAGTGCAGCTATTTTTTGGTCACAAGACTCCATGTTGATAGAGTCCGAAGATACACGATTCGTGGATGCGCAGCTCTATAGTTCAAAGCTGGAGTCTAATACTAACTATTATCTTATAATGGGAACCAGTGCAAAAGCACCTTTCTGAAGTCACGAGACTTCAATTTTAAATTAAAATATATCCAATAAAGATATTATAAAAGGAAGTCCCTTCAAAAATTATAACCATGAACATCGATTGGGTCCTTCGTCTCTCTCTCTCTCTCTCTCTCTGTATGTCGGGGTGTGTGCATCTCTGAGAACATTCTGTGGCCCTTTCCTTTATCTATCTAACATTTCCTCACTAGATTATAATAATAAATTTTCTTTAGCTTCTTATAATACTATCATGCATATATGAAGATATATTTTGATTTAGATATTTAATTTATCAAAATATTTTAAAGCTCTAATTAAGCTATTGGTGGCCAAAGCTTAAAGCAACACTTCTTTGTATTAGAACCAAAAAAATGATGCACGCATTTATATTCAATTTTAGTAAGAAATATATAATTATGTTTTAACACTATTATGGTCATGTGCAAATCTTACTTTAATGAATATTTATATAAGTAAACCTTAAACTCTTGCCTGTAGCAGGACTACTTCTATATTCATACAAATAGAATCCTTATCTTATTTGTTCCTTGATAATAGACCATGATCCCTTAATTTATTGGATCATAGAGGGTATATATGTAATGACATTTTACAAAATATATTATAGTTTTATATAGTCAGTGATATGAGTCAGATATTTGACTAATAGCTCATAACTAAAAAAGAATAGACAAAAAAGATAAAATGTGTTGTTAAGATGTTTAATAGTCAACTAAAAATAGATTTTTATGCAACTAAAAAGATTTTGAGATAATTGTAACGTAAATAATCTAAAAGTTATCATAAATAAATACTCATCCATGCAATAACAAACTCAAAGCTAAATAGACTTGGATTAATTAAATCATCAATAGGTCGGATGTGGGTCAAGTAGACTGGTTGTGGGTCAAATTTGGAGTAGATATTTTTCATCAACTAGTAAGTCATGTCAAGTTTTATTAAATCTAGAAATATCTGATGTATGAGCTCAACAAGAATCTAATCCAATCGTTAATTGCCACCCTTAACGGAATGCATGATACGACTCACATCGGGGCTTGTTTAGGTTTATGAATTGCTATAGTTGAGATTAAAGTGGACTAGATAATATCCACCAAAATCATTTTTGTATCTAAATCTATATAGATAGTGATATACATTAAATATCCAACTCATATTTACATCCATGTTCATATTCATTTAAGAAAAATAGATACCTATATGGATAGACAACTATTCAATCTATATCCAAATATCCGATCATATATAATCCTACTTAATTTTATATTGTGCTTACAAACTTTTAAGTAAATGACTATTAACATGTTATTGACATTATTTACCTTTTATTCAATGATATTTTTAATTTTATATCCATATTTATATTTGTATTTTCAAGATCCAATATATAATTTTTTTATTAAATAAAATAAATGTGGATATAAATTTTTTCATCCGATGAATATCTGCATCCAAATCTCTATCCATATTCATCAAATATTGATTTACTGGGGAGAAGGAAAAAATTTTTTTCAACTAACTTAAGTCAAATCTTAAAAAAAATTAGAAAATAAAAAAATTGATAAAATTAGGATCTAGGTCCTCTTTTCTTTCATTATTACAAAACAAAATTTAGTTATAAATTATGCACCAAGATCCGCCCATGCGTAATTCTGTTCAAATTTATCCCCTAGTTAAAAGAGGTTATAGTTTTTTCAAAATAGACATAACTAATAAAAATTACAAGAAAAAACTAATGAAAAGTATATCTTTTTATTTTTACATCAATTTTGTCTATAATCACTTCACCCAATTTTTTTGAGTATGTTAAGAGATATGTCCAAATAAAGTCCTCTAAAATGAAATATTTGCTTCAACCGATCTATTTCGCACCACAAGATGAAATTTGGCCTATATTACTTGATGCGCAGTATCCTTGAGGAGTGCTAGCATGTTGTAGAGCTTAAAGTTATCTAATTTTAAAAATAAAAATTGTATCTTAATTGAATGTTATACAGATAAGTTAGAATCTCAAAAAGGTTGCTATGCGATTCGACATTCCAAAATGGCCAATTTTGTTCCCAGAATCTTACAGAATTACTTGTAGTGGCTTGAGTAGCCTAGATTAAGTCTGATGAACTTCTCATCAAATATAATGGATATGAATATGGATATTCCTATATTCGAACTGCTATTCAATCAATTTTTAGCCCTATGCTAGATCATCTTGCCTTCACATTAAGCATGCAAGCTTATGCATATACAAATTTTGCCAATACTTGTACATACATAGAACAAGCCTTTTTCTCCCAATTTGCAAGTCCATTTTTGCAAGGCATGGTCTTGATCGGAAGAAAAAATATTGCATCCCCTAGAGCTAGCACGTACTGATCATCACACGGACAAGGGTGAACTCAAGGCCCACCAGCCCTTGGGACCCATGCTTTACCGTCACGTATGGGCTTATTTCGAAAGCATGTGAACGGGATGACAGTTTATTGGACACAAAAATCAAACGGCGCCCAAGCCTTGCTGTCCTCATTCTGGTGACCTTCGTATTTTCTTCTTTGACCGCTGGTCCCATGATGTTATTTTATATAGTACTAGATAAATACAACTTGCGAAGTTTATTTTCAAGAGATCATGTAATTGGGCAAGAACATATATGAACCAAAATCCAATGGAATAGGCCCCAAATAATTAGCAGCATAAGATGCTACTCAGTTTCCTGCACTATAATTGGCCTCCCTTTTAAGTGTGGCTTGCCATAAACATCACTAGAGTGGAAGATATCTGCTATAAATTCAATAATAGGAGGAGCACAATTAGCTTGAGATACTGGATTCAATATCCACCTAATCATTGTTCTTGAACTCCCCATCAGAATAATACTAAAAGCTTTCAGGACTCTATACAAGATCCTCTCATATTTCTCTCAGCGTTACCAATAACGCAGTGAGAGCCAAATGTCTGGATTACATTAGGATTTTTTATCATAAAGTCTGGATTACATTAGGCATCTTTAGTTATACCATCAAAGTTAATTTTGAAAAAGCTAGAAGATGGAGGCTTTCAAATGAAATGGATAGATGGGATTAGAACCAATGTTTGGAGAAAAATAGTGAAAATCTTTAATACCAAACTCACAGTCGTATAATCTTGAATGCTCCATATTTTTTTAGTGCAAACCGGGAACTCTTCAATGTAGCGACAATCTTCAATGTCAAGCAACGATCCCATCTAACATAAACTAAGATCAAAATAATTAATATCAACCTCAACGCCATCAAAGTTTACTTTAATGCGCACGGGTTTCAATCACCGTTCCAGTTCCTCCCACCGGTTCTGAGATTCTGACCGTTGGATCGATGGATCATCCAAAAGATTCGTCGTGCGTGAGAGTACTTTTTTTTTTTTTTTAATTCTGTTGGAAAACGCCTATCCGTGGGAGCGGTGGAAAGAGAAATCGGGATGCCAGTGGCCGATATCGTGATAAGTATTGGAGGTCTTTCTTCAGCGGTATTCTAGTCTCCCAAATCTTTTTCCCTACGGAGTCTTAATTTTTTTTTTTTCCCCCTCCCAGACGCTCTCCCTTTAGCGCTTGGGTTTCCATGATCAGATCTTATTCTCGTCGCCTTTCATCCCACACCTCCCACTTCCTTCTTTCATCTCCTCCTTTGTCCAGAAGAACGTAGTGAGTCTAAGAGGGAAAAATTAACGCCTTGCTTGTATTAGTTCGATTCTGGTGTTAATTAGTAGCATGAGCAAGCTGGGGTTGGGATCGGGAATAAATCCAGTGGTCTCGGCGGGGGCGACAATTTTCCGGCAGTTGAAGAAGAGCAGGAAGAGCTCGTCGACGGCGAGCTCGACGACCGGCGTGGTACTTCTCTTCTTTCTCATCGTCGTCCTGCTCGGCGCCTTTATTTCAGTCCGCTGGATTAACGTCGCGGTGAGTTTCCTCTTCTTTCCTCAATCTTCCTCACTGCTAAATTTCAGATAAATTTCCTTTGATCAATTTTTTTTTCCCCTTCGTTGTCGAATCGTTTACGGTCAGGGGAGGTAGATGGGTTTCATTTAATTACAGAAACAGAAACGCTAAAAACGGATCTGGCGAGACCTTTGATGCAATGGTTGTCGGCATTAGAGTTGTCTCGTTATGGTCTCCATCGTGACGGGAATCTGGTTCTCCATCCATCATCTCTTTGCTTTTTACCGCTTTTCTGTCGATTCCCTTTTATTTTTTTTAAAGCAAGCTCGAGTTTTTTCTTTTTCTTTTTGGGTAGAACGTACAAAAGAGAGTCACTCGCATACGAAGTTATTTATAAACGTATAAACTACAAATTGTTTTGGTTTCAAATACGTGTCCGTCTAATCTTACTCTGCATTTATATATATTTTTTATCATAATCTTGATTTCAATATATCCACCAAAAGAATTTTGCTATGTCGACGTGTCAGTAAAGTTTCCCGCTATTGGTGGGGCCCACCATGACAGAACGGAAAACTGAGTGATGTCCGGAGCGGCACGGATGGACCACCTGTTGTCCCTAGGTCTCATTCAAATCTTATGGGTGAGACTCCGAGATTTGCCTCGTTGTGGACCTTTTTTTTGACTGATGGCCGGAATTTAAGGCGTGATCCGTGGTCGTCAATATCTGCATCAATTTCGTAATTAAAGAATTTTACGTTCATGTCCATCCATATCTATCTTGGAATGGATCCGATTGGATAGGATAAAAAATTTATCACATAAATATTCAAAAATAATTATTTTTTTAAAATATATATATTAAAATTATATTGTATCGGATAGTGCAATTATCCATACCGCGTCGAATATTTTTATCTAGAACACGTGTCCCATATTTTAATTGAATCAGGTAAAATGTATCTTATCCGGATTGGGCCATATTAGATATATGATTGTTTGGTCATAGTTGCCATTCTTATGGAATTCGGTGTGTTGTAGTGGAGACTCGTTGGCGTTGGTTGTATGATGGGAGCCAAATTTTCAACCGTGTTCCAAAGGGAAATGTCAACCAGCTAGACCTCAAGGATCTAGTGGCTATCCATTCATCTCTCCGTTTCTGTGGGTAATGAATTCTTTTATAAATAAATATCAAGCTACAAAAATTTCAAAGGAAATGTATATGATATACCTAACACCAAGGGTCATACAAGTATCACAAGGATAACTTTTGTATCAAGAATGCATGCTAAGACAAAAGCCATGGAACATGACAGCACTGTTCAGCATGTGAGTTAGAGCTAGCATATTCACCATGTCACTATGATGCCCCAAGTGCAAAGGAGTCTAATGGTAGAATGACGGCCGCAGTATTTTTTATGCAACACCATAGAAGATAGTTGATGCATGTCGCCCTGCCTTGCTTGACATAGCTTGAATTAGTACAATTTCGGCGACTTTTCATTGGGCATTTGAGTTTTCTCAGAAGAAGGGAAAAGAAAAAAACAGGAAAGGGGAGTTCTCCCAACCGTAGTCGTTGAGTTTATCAGCGTTATAAATCTGCTACCGATTTGCTGCTAATCTTTGTCCTGCTCAACTTTAATACCAATAGCTTTTAGCTTAGTTTGGTTGGCACCTATCTCGTTATATGAGAGGTCTAATGTTCAGATCTATGTAAATGATGAATAACCATCCTTCTTCTTTAAGAAAAATGAGCTTATCCTCATGGCCTTCCAGTCTGCCTGTGGTATCGGCGTTAATGTGATGTCTATGACTTTGTGGGTAATCACATGTGCCTACTACCTTTACCCATAAAAGAAAAAGAAAGAAGAAGAAAAGCCAAGTAGGTTAATTATTTCATCTGAGCAAGTGATGGGTAGCATTACTCTTAGCTCATGCTAATCTCATCTCGGTCATGCACAAGAGAACAGGTGCTAGTTCTTTCATTTTGAACATGGAGCCTGTTCTAATATGATTGGTGATGACCGAGCACAGAAAAAGCAAGGACTAAACAATCTCCCTACAAAATAAAGCATGTCTTGATGAAAAGTTATGTTCTCCCTTTGCCTTTTACTGATCAATCTCTCTGTTTTCTTTTTCTAATACATACTTGCAGTCCATTCGAAGCATCACCGACACCGATACCAAGACTCAGAATCTGATCGAAATTCCCACCACCTCCACCTCCCACCGAGCCCCTCCACCGCAACCTCTCCCCCCAAAACCCAAACTCAAACCAAAACCAAAACCACTCATAATACCATTCAGCTGCCCCATCGGCAACCAGAACTCAACCGGCATCTGTCCTTCAACACCACTCCCGCCTCCTCTTTCCGACGACGCCTCCCTCCCCCCTTCCCCCTCATGCCCGGACTATTTCCGGTGGATCCACGAGGACCTCCGCCCATGGAAGTCCACCGGCATCACCCAAGAAATGGTCAAAAGAGCCCGAAGGACCGCCAACTTCCGCCTCGTCATCCTCGACGGCCGGGCCTACGTTGAGTACTACCGCCCCTCCTTCCAGAGCAGGGATGTCTTCACTCTCTGGGGTATCCTCCAGCTCCTTCGCCACTACCCTGGCCGCATCCCGGACCTTGAACTTATGTTCGACACCGTCGACTGGCCTGTCATCATGGCCCGGGACTACCGCGGCAGGAATGCGTCGGTGCCGCCACCTTTGTTTCGATACTGTGCCGATGTTTCCACACTCGATATCGTCTTCCCTGACTGGTCCTTCTGGGGTTGGTAATTAATTCTGCTGACACCTTAGCTTGTTTGCTTTCATGCTGCATTGTTTTAGATTGCAAGGTTTGGTTGATGAGGACTGAGTGGTTGTGGAATTTCGTTAAGGCCTGAGATCAACATAAAGCCATGGGAGGCGCTGAGGAGGGAGCTGAAGGAAGGGAATGAGAGAGTGAGGTGGATGGATAGAGAGCCTTATGCCTACTGGAAGGGAAATCCAGCAGTGGCTGCCACCCGGCAGGATCTTCTTAAATGCAATGTATCTGAAGCTCACGATTGGAATGCTCGGATCTATGCCCAGGTATCTTTCAAGAGCAATGCTGCAGTAACTCAGAACAATCCCTCAAAAAAGTCACTTAGGTGACTTTCACCAATCATTTTGCTTTATTCAATGGCATACTTCACATGATTCAAAGGACAATACACCACACCAGCTGAGTGACTTTTTTGAGTTGCTAAAGCATTTTTCATCGTTGAATGCATTATTGCAAAGTGTATCTGTGTAGGCATTTAGAATTGGACTGCTTACTTATCATGAGGAGCTTGTAGGATTGGTTCCAAGAGACTAGGAAAGGGTTCAAGGAATCGGATTTGGCCAACCAATGCATTCATAGGTAATGAATCACTTTGATTTTGTCTATTGTAGAAGAATTTAAGATGTGAATCGAAAAACTAATGGATGGTATAGGTACAAGATTTATATTGAGGGGACAACATGGTCAGTCAGTGAGAAGTATATTCTGGCATGCAACTCGCTCACACTGCTGGTGAAGCCAAGGTACTATGACTTCTTCACAAGAGGGCTGATGCCGGTGCAGCATTACTGGCCGGTGCGGAGCAACGACAAGTGCAGGTCCATCAAATTTGCAGTTGATTGGGGCAACTCTCACAAGCAAAAGGTATTTCACTAATAGTTGCATCCTAGAATTATGATGCACACACTCCCACATTGAACAGCATTAAGAAAAATTAGTCAGCGCAGTAATTCAAGCTTTCTAGCCTCCTATACTGCACTCTTTGGACTTCAAATTAAAGAAACATTCTATGAGGCCCAATCCTATTGCCAAACCAAAGCTCTGCCCTACCGGCATGCCATGTGATATAAGCAATTGTTGCTTTATGTGACAACCTTGATGTGAATCCCTCCTGTTTATGATTTTCATGAATCCCCTTGTGACACATGGAATGCTTGTGGTGTAGGGGTCCATAGCATTGTGCTTCAAGTTACACTATAATGTGGAAAAACTGTTTTTATTTGACATAAATGTGCTGCAACTGCATGATATGATTCAATTGCAAAAATTGATGAATAGCTCACTGGATTTGTTGGGACTAGATCATTTTCCTATCATGTATCGCAGAAGCCTGTTGCATTCACTGTAGAAAAGGAAAAGAAAATTCATGGCAATTACAATGAGAAAGACATTTTATTTTTCACTTAAACATAGAATGATGCCCTTTTCCACTAGCACGAGCGAACATGTGATAGAAGACTACATGCCTTGTAGGGTTTGACCCTTAGGTCATGCAAGGCTACCTGAAAAATTAAATTTTCTTCCAGATATTTTTCTGTATAATATTAGTCAAGGTAAAACTGAAGTACAGAAAGAGAATTCTCAAAATAATAAAAGTTCTCATTACAAGACCAACATTATTATAGACTAAATCAAATGTCATTTGCATAACACTTTCTTTGGATCAAAATAAAACAACTCCTAAGTTCTAGCTTTCCTGCTCTCAATTCCTTAAACCCATCTAGGCTATTTGTTAGCATATGAAAAGAACAAAGAAAAAGATAGTGAGCTTACAGCCCAGTGAGTACCTCTACATATTTAATAGAATCAAGCATATAATATGTAGTGCAACATTAAAATAAATATCATGCCCAAATAAATGCATCATTTAAGAAGGAGTTTCATGTGTAACATATAAATAATCAAAATAATTTTACTATCCAAAAATACCAGTGTATGAAATGAGACTTTCATGTTGTTGGTAAAGAAATCTCCCTTTCAAAAAAACTAATTTATAATTTGTCCTCTTTTAATCTTGGCAACTACAGCCATGATATGTTTTGTGATAAAGCTTAAAAAAGATTAGCTCCTGAACAAGATAATGTCTTTGATCAGCATGTGGTAACAATCAACTATTACTGGCTAGGCCCCGAACGAGACTAGCTTCAGTCATATCAACATGCCAACGATTAGTCCCAACTGGCTAGTTTTGAAAGAAGTTAGCTTTTGAAATCATAATATGCCGGTGAGGCACGTATCGGTGATTAGCTCCAACTAGCTAGGCCCGAAAGGAACTAGAGGGTTAACATCAATCACATAGTTAGAGTAGAGTTAACATTAATTCAATTCCAAAACCACTTTTCTCCATCACATAGTGTTAACATTTCTTTCAAATAATTATGTATTTTCAAACAAGATTTGACATCTCCTTTCCAACATTTTTGAATGTGCAAATTAAATCATCATTCTCATGATCACATTACATGCTATGACAAAACAAACAATTTGCTTGAAGCATATTTTTTATCTTGCAAAATGAACCAGCACATATAATGAGGTCTCCTATGCTTGATCCATGATTTCATCACTTATTTTTTTCATGCATGATAAACATTTTTTTTGTATAAATAAGCTCATATGGTATTACATAATTTGTGAAGAACTAAATTCCAAAATACCATACCAAAATTACCAGCACATTGATTAAGTTACAAGAACCAATATGCATATACATGGTTGTCTAATTATTATATACAAAATATTTTTTCTTAAATAAAATTTACATGCATCTTTAAAACTCTAGAGCATAGAGATACTTACAGATCAAGTTATAAGGCACTGAAATTCCTCTAAAAATGCTATGCACAACCTAGATAAAACATATTGATGATTAGTTTTCTAGAAGGATCTAAAGCAACAATAATTTCATTCTAAACTCGGGGCATGTGAAAGATCCCCTGGTTTGTGGGGCCCATCTGAGATTCTGCAACTTAGAAACCTTCTAAGTCAAGGGTTGTGAGCCCAGATTTGTTGGGTAGGCACCAAAATCTGGTTGCACATCCCAAATTTGATCTAGCCCTCAAAGGTACCATGTATCTTTTAATCTAAAATCAGAGGGATTTGAGATTACCTTAGATGAGGGGCCTGTCTCCTGAGACAAAGGCACCTCCAAGCTTATGTTCTGGACTCCCTTTGATCTATGAGAAAGACATGCCAAGGTTAGAGAGATAGAGAGAGAGAGAGACAGAGAGATAATGAGGGAGAGAGATAAGGAGGGATAGAGAAGATATAAAGAGAGAGCTGGAGGGGGAAAATGAGTGAGAGGGAGGGAGGAAATGGGTAAAGGAAGTGGAGGTGGAGGTGATGGTTGGTGGTTCGGGTGAACGAAGGAAAGAGAGATGCAAAACAAGAAGCTCAATCAAAACAGGAGGACGATGGTTTGAGCTTAGCATGGCTCACTTACCAGACGCCGAGGTCTTGCCATGTGACCATGGAACACTGTAGAGGAGTGGTCGGAGGTATAGCAAGGCCATAATTTCGAGAAAAAAATAAAGAAGATGGTGGATCATGGATCATGGCTCCAGGGGGTAGGTCGCTTGGATTTTCAGTGATTTCTCAAGGCAATCAGGCTGGCTGTGGTAGTCTGGTGATTGGATGGTGATGGTAGCTGAAGGGCCACAATCCATGGCATGAATAGGTTGCGATGAACGGTCAACAATGATGGCAGCCGGTAGGAGAAACAAAGGAAATAGGGCATAGATTAAGGGAAGGGTGGAACTCAGTTACCTCGTCGTTGGCGAGGTTCAAGTTTCGACTTGGTGAAGGGTGAGTAGCAACCGATAGAGGTGATTTGGAAGAGGGAGGAGGTTATGGTAGAAAAAAGAGAAAGATAGGGCTTGGTGTTCAACGATAGGGAAGGGCTCCAATTTAAAGGATGGGCATTATTCTCACCCACGCATAGAAGAAAAGGAAAGAGGAGGCGAGAACTACCCCTCCTTGGCTAGCACTGACGAGCAAGAAAAGGAGCTAGGACCCTTGTTTCTTGCTTTGTGGAGCAAAAAAAGGAAAGAGAGGGCGGCAACCAATCCCCCTCTCAACTTGCTGGCTCGATCAAGGATACCCTGAACATGATTGGCAAGTAGCTCAAGGTCATTGGGCCTCTAGACTAGTTGCCAATCAAGGGATTCTATTGAGAAAAGGAAGGAGAAGCAAGGAAGGAAACTTACTTGTTTTTGGCCATTACACCCTAACTTTCCAAGAGAAAATTTCATCCTTGAAATTTAAAATGTACCTGGACTTTCAAAGAGTTGAGGATACCTAGAGCTTGTCTCATTTTCAAGCTCCCAAGTAGCCTCTTTTTTGGTATGGTTACTCTACTAAATCTTTACATATGGTGTGGTGTAATGTCTCAAAATCTATTCCTTTTTGTCCACAATCTTAATTGGTTCCTCCTTACAGAAAAGATCTTCATTAGAGCTACAAGGGTTTGAATTGACTACATAGCTAGGATCCGGCAGATACTTCAGCATTGAGATATGGGGCACATTATGCATGCTTGCTAAAGCTGGTGGAAGAGCCAAGCGATAAGCTACCTCTCTGACTTTGTCTAAGATCTCGAAAAGCCCCTGATTTTTAGGACTCGTTTCTCTCAAATTCTAAACCTCATTACACCCTTCAAAGGAGATACCTTAAGAAACACATGATCTCAAGTTCTCTCCTTTGATTAGTATAACTTTTTTTTGTCTACTTTGAGTGGTGGGAGTCTCTTCTAGATGAGTTGGATCTTTACCACTATTTGTTGAACAATCCTAGGCCTGGTAATTTCCTCTCACCCACATCATTCCAGCAAATTGTAAATCTACATTTTCTTACATATAGAGCTTCAAATGAAGCTATTTGGATTCTAGCCTGGTAGTTGTTTATAAGCGAACTCCACAAAAGGAAAGTGCTCATCTTAAGAATCCTTTAAATCGAGCACTCAAGCCTTGAACATGCCTTCCAAAATTTGGATTGTCCACTTTGACCACTCATCTGTCTAAGGGTGGAAGATGGTGCTGAATTCTAGCTTGATTCTGATGGCTCGATGTAAACCTTTCCAAAATTGAGAGAAATCTCAAATCTTAATCAGATATTATGGATATTAGTGCACCATGGAGCCTCACAATCTCATCAATATATAGCTTGGCTAGCTTTTCAAGTGAGAAACCAATCCGGATAGGTAAAAAGTGAGTTGATTTTGTGAGTTGGTCCACGGCCACCCAAACCACATTATTACCTCTTGGAGTCCTTGCTGCCCTGATATGAAGCCCATAGTTATATGCTCTTACTTCCATAATGGAACGGAAAGAAATTGCAATGGCTTTGCTTGCCTCTACTGTTTAGCCTTAACTTGCCGATGAATTTGACACCAGGCGACATACTAAGAATCTCCCTTTTTATATTTTTCCTTCAGAAATTCTCTCAAGACTCGTTTAGTTCACAAGAAGAATTTTTCTTCCTAAGAAATAACTTACTGAGAAATTATTTTTTGAAAATAGAATTTTGAGATGTTTGGTTGACTATGAAAAAGCGACTTATTGCAGAGTAGCTTATGTTTGGTTAAGCACCCATTTTTCTGAAAAAATTATATAAAATACCTATTATAACCTTTGTAGATATAAGACCATATCTTTTTACTCCTAAATTTTATATAAATATTAATATTATATTTTTATTAATATAAATATAATATAAATATATTATAATATAATATTAGTTTATAATAATTTATTGTGTTAATATAATATTAATATATATTAATATAATATTAATATTTAAATATAATAAATTTATTAATATAAATATAAATATAATATTAAATATAATATTATATTAATATGAATATTATATTAATATTAATAAAAATATTATATTAGTATAAATATTAAAATAATATTAAAATATAATAAATATTATAATATTAATATTATATTTATATAAATATTAGGATAATATTAATATAATATTATATCACTATTCAGTATTTTATCCTAACCATTCATTGATATTTTGCAATATCTTAGCCATTGATCTAAAGAGGTATATTGGGAAAAAAAATATAGCATCTTCCTATCCCATTAGAAGTGCCAAAATCCACCTCCCTCATGGATTTTCACTTCTCATAAAATATGGGAAGTGACTTTCATAAGAACATTTTTCATTTTCTCTCCTCTTAAAACTCCAACTAAATAAGAGGTTCCTTGTCCACTTCCCAGGAAGTACCTCTTCCCTCCACTTCCCATCAACCAAATGAGTCCTCAAGTATTATATATTTTGATACCGCTTGGGTGCATGATGTTGGTAAAGCAAGGAGCCTCTTCCAGAATCTCCTTCCACTCCAAATTCTTTTGGAGATACAACTTGTTACCAACTCTCAGGGAGACATCCTCGTGAATCTTGAACTCTGATTGGACGTTAGGTTCAATTCCTTCTCATTCTCACCAAGTTTGGATGTTCTCATTAATATGCTTTAATCTTTTCAATCAAGATAGGCTGCACTATGAGGGAAGTAATTGTGTAGCCGCACCTCGATCCCTAACTTCTCTAGATCTTCTAGAATAAACTTTTATGAAGTGAATAGAGATACTAAGTCGCCTGAGGATTTGTTACTATATTTGCCTTCTCTGGGTGGTAATTATTGGTCAACTCATAGTCCTTCAATAGCTTTAATCATCTTCTCAGCTTCTTCTGGGTAAAGAAATACTTGAGGCTCTTATGGTCCATAAAGATCATGCAAGGTTAGTTGTACAAGTAATTTCTCCAAAGTTCTAGAGTAAAACCACTGCTGCTAGCTCCAAGTAATAAGTCAGGCAATTTTGCTCATATGGCTTCAGCTATCTAGAGGCGTAAGCCATAACTTTCCCATTTTACATCAATACACATCCCCAGCTCATCTTGAATGCATCAGTATAGATGGTAAAACCACCATTCCTAGATGGTGGAGTGTGAATAGGGGCTGTTACTAGGTGCTTCTTTTTCTCTTCAAAGCTCTGCTCACTATCCTCTATCCATTCAAATTTGGCTTCCATTTGAGTCAAATGAGTAAGCGGAACTGCGATGCAGGAGAACCCTTTAACAAATTTTTTGTAATATCTAGTTAACCCCAAGAAACTACACACCACAGCGACGTTGGTCGGCAGTCTCACTTAAAGGGAAGCTAGAAAGAAAGAAGGAAAAAGGAGAAAGATGTTTGAGGGATGAAGGGAGTTCATGAATTCTGTTGTTTCAAAGTTTCCAGAAATACTAGGAGTCACTTTTTTTAGATGGATCTGGATATCTAGAAATAGTTTGAAATGGAAATGCAACAATATCCACCAATTTCTTGCACTTCTCACTTCTCTGACTTTAGAAAACTCTCAATTGTGCAGGAAATCTCACATGGATAAGGTTATTGGACACTTAAAAAGGCCCTATAATGTTAATTTTAGCGGATTTAGCTTATTCAAAAATTGATGGGCTTTGGATATCAAAAATTATGCATGAGGAACGCATGTAAGAATTGATCAATTGCAGTTTGGCCTTAGCCCATAGGCCAAGAGCGTGTGAGTTGTCGATATAAGATTGATAAATTCTGTTATATAAAACAGTCCTTGATATTTGAATCCAACTCAATAACAACAAAAATTAGAACTTAAAGTGATGAGGTAGCTTTACTCATTCTGGCTTGGTGTGATATTCCTGAACATGATTATGTATCTCAATGGACCCCGAACATTAATACTTCTGTTGGTTTTGGGCCAACTTAGTTAATCCAACATAGAACAAAACTAAATTCTGAAATGACTGGTTTGAAATGACCTGGAACTTTGCTTCAGTTAGGACTAAACGCCAATGGATTCACCAGCCTTCATCTTGTGAATTTTACAAATTACTCTAGCAACACTCAACCTGCAGTTAACTCGGTCCTTAAAGCATTTCAGAACAATTAAAACCCATGATATCCAAATAGAAGAGAGGTATCGGCTGCTAGGGCAAGCTCTGTTGGTCTATTATTATCATATACATGTAATCTAACAGTAATTTTCTCTTGTTGAAATAATTTTTAGTATCTATGTTTCTCATCTCTACAAATCCTGAGCAGGCACAGGCTATAGGAAAGGAGGCAAGCAGCTTCATTCAAGAGAAAGTGAAGATGGAATATGTCTATGATTACATGCTCCATCTGTTAACCGAATATGCCAAGCTCTTGAGATATAAGCCTACCAGACCACCCAATGCCATGGAATTGTGCTCCGAGTCCATGGCTTGCCCTGCAGAAGGTCTTGTGAAAAAGTTTATGATGGACTCCATGGTGAAGTCTCCTCATGATTCAGCCCCCTGCACGCTCCCTCCACCCTTCAGCCCAGTGGAGCTCAGGATGTTAGCAAGGAGGACAGCTAATGCCATAAAGCAAGTGGAGATGTGGGAGCAAAGAGCTTGGGAGAGCCAAGCGAGTAAGCCAATGCAATAAAGCTCGTGTTAACAACCTTTTTCCTTGTCCATAGTCCTATGGTTGCATGCAGGAAAGTTCATTACGTTTCAATCTTATTGCCAAGTAGCTCACTTATATGTCCTCCACGTATCTAGGTACATAAATTATGGGGTCCCTTTTATTTATGTCTTATTTTTTGGGATCACATGTATTTTGATAGTAATTTGGTTCTCTATAAATTATTGACAAAGTGAAGAATATGTGTATCACAAAAGATGATTCTTGGCTGCTGAGGCATGACGTTTTGATGAATAATCCGAAAAGATGCTTTGTGAGAGTTGAAGCAGTTCAACTGAGCCGCCGAGGAAACAGAACACTGTTTGAATGGCTGAAGCGGAGTTTGAAATAATCTCTGCACGTTTAAAGACCAGAGGTTGTTATATTTTCAACTGGCTATGCCTATGACACCCTACATGCTGATTTTTTTAAATTAAATTCTTATGTCTACTGATGCTGGTACTCCACCTGCATGTGGACTTAAAACTGATTCAAGATCAACATATAGAAAGAAACAAATTAGATCTTGCAAGACATAAGAGATTCGTCCCTGAAAATGTGTGCACAAATTTTGACAGGGAATGGTTTGTAAGAACAGTCAAAAGTATTATAGAAGTTCTCCATTGGAAGGACCAAAAGCAAACTCGAGTTCAAGGTAAACTCGAAAAATAATCAAAAAATGTTTCGCATGTGGTTGATTAAGGTTCATTCATGTGCCATGAGGTTGGTTTTCTCATCCCAGCAAGACCACCGTGGGATGTCTTCTTGTGGCTTGAGGCAGTCAGCTGTATCCTGGTTATTGCTCCTGGTATTGAGTTTCTAGTAGTTCGACATGGTATATGCTATGTAGACCAATCTCTTCATGCCATCAATCTATGTGTTAAGGGTGATTTAGTGATTGTTATCCATTGGTTTAAAACATGATTAATTGTGACGACCATCTTTGGTTGCTCAATATTTGGAATTTTGGAAGTTCCTGGGAAGCCATCCAATTTGAACACAAAGAAGGTGATAATCATCTAGCTAACTGGGCTGCCAACTAAGAAGTGTGGGTTACTTTTTTTATTTAAATTAAGCGTTTCAAAATATTTCAAACTCTTTATTAGTATCCATCTGAAAAATGAAAGCGTCATTTCATATTTTTATCCATTGGAGTTTTCTACCATTGGATATCTGAATGATTGTTATCATTAGATTGGACGATTGCTTTCATTCATCGGAATACCATAAAAGCTCTTTTATAAATACGTAGTCCTTCTTCTCATTCAGATATGAATCTCTCTCTGTTTCTTTTCCGAAGAATCCCTTCTATCTTTTCCCTCTCTTCTTTGCAATAAAGTCCTCCATCTTTTTCTCATTTTCTTGAGGCAAGAAACAATCAAAAGTAATTCAATCAAATCTTTGTACTTGAAGTATGTCCTTACAAAGGTGCTACTATAGTTCAATCTTGGAGGATAGATGCATTGGAACCCTTCACGCCAAATCTTTGATATCAGGGAATGCAAAATCTACCTTTAAGAATAACGCGATCCATTTGTCTCTACAACTAAGTTTCTCTTCCTTAATTTATTCTTATTATTTATTTATCATGATTATTTGTGTTTGATCAAAAATTTGCATCTGCTATTTAAATTTCTTACAATCTTAAAGGTAGATTTAATGGATGCTCCAATTCTTGCCACTGCCAAAATATTACCTAATGCTACTAAAATTGATCCTTTTAATGATAATAATTTTAAAAGATGGCAACAAAAGGTTCATGCAGTATTATATTTTACTAACATTGTCTTTATTTTGATGGAACCTATACCCAAGGAAGGAATTGATAATTATGAAAAGACTAAATAAGAATAGGAGGTTGCAGAAAAGTTAGCAAAGAACACTATATTGAATTGTTTAGCTAATGAATTGTTTGATATTTATTATCATTTTGATCATGTTAAAGATATTTGGGATGATTTGCATACTAAGTATATTTTTGAAGATGCTGGTAGTAAGAGGTTTTTATCTATTAAATTCACATTTCAAATTAGCTGAAGAAAAAAATCTCACTAGTCAAGTTCATGAATATTAAAATTTAGTCAGTAAATTAGCTGGTGAGGGAACCTATTACCTGATGGATTTGTTGGTGATTTCCTAATTGAAAAATGTCATGATTCTTGGAAAGACTATAAAATTCAATTAAGACATAGAAGGAAAAAAAATGACCACAGAAGAAATTATAGCACATATTAGAGTTGAAGAAAAAAATAAAAAATTAGAATAATCTCAAAGGGCTAATGAAATTATTTTCAAAACTAACTTGATTGTCTTTAATCACTCTAGACCCTCACACACTCATAAAAAGCATGATAATTCTTTCTAAAAGAAATCTTGTGACAATGGTTATAAGAACCACATGTCGAAGCATGGATATCTTGATTTACCACCTTTAACCAAAGTACAGATATTCTAGTTTGTCACCGTAGATCGAAGCACAGTTATTATAAATTGCCACTATCAGCCAAAGCATGGTTCATGATTTGCCAGTCATGGGCTAAAGTGTGACCTTATTTAGTCCAAATTGAAAGTGACGATTGATTTGAAAAATATTAATGAAACAAAAATGATAAGTTGTATGAACTTATATGTGATATTTATGATGGATTTGCGATAATACATGATTTGTGATATATGTTTATATAACTATTGAGTTATATTACATGCCTGATATGAGATTTTGTGGCTTATGATTTCTCTTTGATACTATTTGATACATCTAGAATATTTCATCCACCATGACAATGGCGACCCAGTAGCAGCCCTACACATGTCCTTCTTAAGGAGTACCGAAAGATCACCTCATCACTTCCATGTGGACTTCTGTGACTGTACTAAGAAGTTCCAAAGTCTTCTATTTGCTAGGGGACAAATGACCAGCCCCCTACTCCACTCCTCCACTCAGTGAGATCTGCAATTCCAACAAACTCTAGGACATGCAAATCATTATCCTATAACAACTTGAGCGCGCCTCCATGGCCCTTAAGGGGGGAAATGGTGTATGTCCTTCCGGACAAAAGGTATCTATCTTCATCTATAAAATTCAAACTCCCTAAAACCCTCTAAATAAGTGAAGAGTTACTTCGCATGCCTTCTTCCGAAGACTGGTTCCATATGAATTGGATCCATCTCTTCCATAAAATTTTGAGCAATTCCAACTCCATCAGAAAACCCTCTTCTCCACATGGTATTTGTCGGATCTCCACAATTCATCTCTCCATCTCAACTCCATCCCATCTCATACTTGACTCCACATCACTGTTAGTTTTTTTCTGAAAGCTTAGACCTCTTTTGCTTGTTCCCACAGGAGATTGATTTAGGCATCGGAGGGTCACCACCATCGGAGAACCCCTTCGATGCAAGAACTTTTCTTTGGTAGTTTTGTAGGACCCAGCTCGTGGAATTGATTGAGGACCAAGCACTGGCGCATGCCCCCTAGAGATCTCGCCTGGCTATCCAAACACTACTGCATTCCCTCTCCTTGACTCCAAGTCAACTCTCTGGCAGCCAAAAATTGGCATTAGAGGAAAGATCCGACCCGCATCTGAGGTATCGAGCTTTCCTCTTTCTGTCAGTTGAGTATGAGAGCAAGAAGATCATGGCAACATCTTCTGCTATTCTTTTGAACAAACCAATGGAACCCGCTGACTCCAATCAAGGTCATCAGGATCTTAGCATCTTGGAGGTGTCGACTACCTTGGCTATCACCTCCAAGTAGTTTAACTAGCTCTTGCTGTAGGACCAAGCACTTACTACCATGGTGCAAGACCTACAGCAGTCAACTCAACAACCTATCCCTATGTCAGAAGATCACCCAACATCAGTGTGCCAAGAGCTCCCTCCTCCCTCAAGGAGTGTGTGATGGAGTAGCCAGTCTTGCCCCATTGGCTCAGAAGGAGTGCCCCAGATTATCCGATCTATCCATCGAGCCCCGAGCGAGTTTCACTCCATCATCATCCTCGCCTCTCAAATGATGAGTGAGGTAAGGAGTGGGAGCCTGCTCCTCCTTCTCTTTCAACTTTTTCATCCTTGTAGGACTCATCTATGAGTAGATCTATAAGCCATTACCTAGGAGGAGTATCGACCGGCATGATGAGTTGGATTGGAAGATCCAAGAGGTGGATCGCTATCTTAAGATCCTCCATCAGCACCAGCTGGCTCCAACAGGAGAGCCCTTGTTCATGACTTGCCTGCCTTTCATGAAGCATATCATGGGGGAGCTGATCCCTTGTCACTTCAAGGTGCCATCCATGGGGGCCTATGATGGCATGATTGATTCTTATGACCACTTGAAGAGCTTTAAAGCCCTCATGATGTTGTAAGGGGCCTCGGATGCACTGCTATACTAGTCTTTCCCTGCCACTCTTTAACGTGCCACTCAAGCCTGGTACACTAGGCTCCAACCAAACTCCATCCATTCCTTCGAGGAGTTTGGCCATCAATTCGTTGCTCGATTTTAGAGTAGTCGAAAGCCAAGAAAGGGCACTGATGCCCTCTTCTCCGTCAAGCAGGAAGATGGAGAATCTCTCAGAAGCTACATGAGTCACTTCAAAGTGGCTATGTTGGAAGTTTGCAATCTGGATCACTCGGTCACAATATCGGCCCTCAAGAATGGGTGGAAGGTGAATAGCTTCTACTTCTTCTTCTTGAAGAAGTTCCCTCATGACTTCTCCAAACTCCTCACTTGAGCCGATAAGTACATCAGTAGTGAAGAGAGGATGGCAGAGAAGTAAAGGAAGAAGTTGGACCAGAAGAGGGCCAGGGAGGATCACACAGTTCCCTAGCCAAAAAAGCAAAAGCTTAATAGGAAGCCACCTCATCGTCTCAGAGCCCTTGACGATTTGAGTACTTCACACCTTTGAATACATGTCGGAGGCAAATTCTGATGAAAATAAAGAACCAGGACATTTTTTGATGATTTGAGAAGATGAGCCAATGAACCCAGTGTTAGTGTGACCAGTCGAAATATTGCCACTTCCACAAAGATCATGGTCATGACACAAAAGATTGCTAGCAGCTCAAGAGAGAGATAGATGCCCTCATCTGGCAAGGCTACCTATGGAACTTTGTCAACCGCTCAAAGGATGGTGAGCCCTTGGGTGGTGAGCACCTGGGCCATGAGCCTTAGCCTACATTCGAGCCTCTGATCGATGACAGACCCATCACTAAAGTCATCCATACCATCGCTGGTGACTTGCAATTGGAGGTGAGAGTGTTGGATTTTTTATATTGGAGCATGCATGTATGTTTCAATTTTTTTTTCTAAACAACGTAGTGGAATAGAAGATTAAAAAATCTTTTAATCTATATCATGTATGCACAAAATATAGAGTACTAGAATCTACTTCATGTGCTGAAATTGAATATATGCTGAATTTTATGCTAAAATTGAATGTGATCGAATCACATACCTGTTTCATAATTTTTTTTTTCAAATCTGGATATAAAAGAGAGTAGGTTCTCCCTTAGCCATGAAGTATCCGGCCTCTATGGGTATCCACTTAGGATTAGTCTAAAATAGCCCTCTATGGTATTGATTTTTTTTCTCTAAGAAAAATCAGCCTGTGAATCTGAACGAAGCTTATATCACAATCAACTCTTTGATCCTTTCCTTGATCTTCTTCTTCTCTTCTTCTCTTTCTTTTCTTCCCTTGATTATGAAGTAATTATAGACTAGAAACCAGCAAGCAAAGGGGGATGCCCAAGCTCCTTTGGGCGTGGAAGATAGAAGATGCCCAAGCCTTGGGCATTGGCTTTTCCAGGGAGAAGAGAGGGGAGAAAAGAGAGGGGGTGTGGGCACTTCTAGGAGGTGTGAGGCTGCTGGATTTCAATCCTTAGGAGCCTTAGGGAAGGTCCCTTTAAATAGATATAAGGTTTGAATCTATTTAAAACTAAACAACCACTTAATACAAGTCCTACTTGTATTAGGAATTCTTATTCTTTTAGTTATTTGACTCTCTTTGGGAGATCTTTTAGGCACTAACTATTGGAGCTTTTGCACCCACAAATACACACACCACATGGCACCCATGGCATGCCTCATGCTGATCTTACACACCCTCTAATGGGTGGACATGCCCAACTTGATCAAATCAAGTGGTGCCCAATCAAAACTATCAAGAAAATTAATTAAAGGCTTAAACCCTTAATTCATTTGATCCAAAATCCTAGTTACCCAACAATTGAAGCCCAATGAATCTAATTCATTTAGATTACTAGTAGATAATTAAACTTGAATTAATCTTATCAAATAAAAAATTTAAATATAAAAAAAAAATTTGAGTCCAACCATGTGCTAACAAGGTTATCCTGAACCTAATAGAATTTCTCTAAACCCAATTGAGACTTCATAAGTCCAATCGCTTATTTCAGGTCTAATCTCTTTGTTGTGTGATCCCATAGATTCAATTCTATCTGATAGTGAGATATACAATAATCTCTATCATAGTATCATTGAAATTCTTTTCAATGGATCGAAATAATTTTACTCTAACTCATCAAGGATTGTCGATCCTAAGCAACCCTAGTGAGTTCTCACAGTCGATCAATGACACCTAGCAGTATGTAGTGGTAATCTAGTAGAATCAAAAAGAATCTCAAAGTATAGTTCACATGTAATTCAGTCTCTCTATCGTGAGTCCCGACTAGATGACAGGTCATAGATAAATCATCAAACTTCATCATGAATCATATGATAGATTTGATTAGCTCAAGTCCAATTATGATCCTTATAGAACTCTTTTCCATCAATCACACTGCTGTAGTCAAAGACTCTTGGACTTAGTCTCTCAAATCTCATACGATTACTCCTCTCTATCAAGATCGATAAATCCCATCTTGATGCGCACCCTACTCCTACAGTGGACCAACTATCACCAACATCCACTATAAGGGCTTATTGAGATCATGTTTATGTGTCAGTCAAACTCCAGTAGCCTCACTGTGAGCAATCATATCATCGCAGGTCAAAAGATCATTCACACAACTACAGCTTCGAGATAATCACTGACGATCAAGTAGAAATTCAAGTGATCTCTCACATGATCACGCTCAGTACTAATTCTCTAACAACGATTCGCACTCATCGCTCAGTGTCTCTACACTGTAGATCAGAGACTCATCTATCCTAAAAGAAGCAATCTGTACGTCGGTCTATCCGGATCGATCATCATCCTCATGATGATACTATGATTGAGAGTATTTAGGAATTATATACATGGCTCTAATTTTCAACACTTTGAGAATATGTATCGAAATATTAATTTCAGAGACGATTTAAGGATACATCATACTCGAATGAAAATTAAACTTGTTCTTTTTATTGATCAAATCAATATATTAAGTATAAAATTATGTCCTAACTTTATTATAATGTGTCAGTCATATTGGCTTCTAGGACATACATCTAACAATCTCCCACTTGAACTAAAGCCAATTGGCCACTAATCTAAGTTCCATCTTCTCAAAGTGGACTTCCATCTTTGGCTGGCTCAATTATTTTGTTAGTGAGTCTGCCATGTTATCCGTGGAGTCTACTCTTCGCATCTCGATATATTTAATTTTGAGGTAGTTACATATGATATGGTACTGCTGTTCGATGTACTTTGATTTCTGATGAGACATCGGCTTCTTAGTAAGTACTATTGCTCCATTATTGTCATAATAAAGTATTATGGCATCTGATGTCATAACCTCAAGTTTCACGATGAACTTTTTAAACTAGAAGTCTTTCTTTTGCAGCATCCGAAGTAGCGATATATTTAACCTCTGTGGTTGAATCTACTATAATGGATTGCTTGAAACTCTTTCAGTTGACTGCACCACCATTGCATATGAACATATATCTTGACGTAAATTTTCTATCATCAGGATCAGACATGAAGTCTGAATCAGTATACCCCTTGACTTGCAACTCAGAACATCCTCAAAAGATCAAGAATAAATCCTTAGTTCTTCTCAAGTACCTAAGGATATTCTTCACAGCTATCCAGTGCTCCTCATCTGGATTTGACTGATACCTGCTCATGACACTCACAGCAAGGGCAATATTAGATCGACTACATAGTATTGCATACATGAGGCTCCCAATGGTTGAGGCATAAAAAATCTTACTCATGCACTAAACTTCCTCAGATGTGGTCGGACACATTGTCTTAGAAAGATGAATACCATACCTAAGAGGTAAAAATTCTCTTTTAGAATTTTTTATGTTGAACCTCTTCAGTACTTTCTCTATGTACAGCTTTTGTGACAAACCTAGTATCTTTTTAAATCTATCCCTCTAGACCTTTATTTCAAGAATATAGGATGCTTCTCCTAGATCTTTCATGGAGAATTCTTTAGACAACCATCTTTTGACCATGGTCAGCATGGGAATATCATTCCCAATGAAAAAATATCATCCACATACAATATGAAGAATATTATTGCACTCCCACTGACCCTTTTGTATACATAAAGTTTTTCTTCATTTTTGATGAAATCAAATGATTTGATCGTATCATCAAAATGAAGATTCCAACTTCAAAAAGCTTGCTTTAATCCGTATATAGATCTTTGTAGCTTACAGACTTTGTGATCAATATCACCAGATGTGAAACCCAAAAGCTTTCTATATAGATATCTTCTTCAAGATATATATTCAAAAAAATAATTTTTACATTCATCTGTCCAATTTCATAATCATAAAAAGCTGCAATAGTAAGTAGAGTGTGGATGAATTTCAGCATGGCTATGAGCGAAAAATTTTTTTGATAGCCAATGCCTTCGCACTGGCTATAACCTTTTGCCATAAGTCTAGCTTTATAGGTCTCTACCTTACCATCGGCACCTATTTTTCTTTTGTAGATCCATTTACACCCAATGGATACTATACCTTCGGGTGCATCCACTAAGGTCCATACTTAGTTCGAATACATCGAGTCAATTTTTGACTTCATTACATCTAATCATTTCTCAAAATCGATGTCAGATATCACCTCATCAAAGGTATTAAGATCACCACCATGACCCTTATCTCCCATAAAGAATATTTTCTTTATTTTCTCTATAAACATACCCATGTACCTTTTAGGAGGTCAAAAAATCTTGCTAGATCTACGAGATGGTAGAGGAATATCAACTACTGACTCATGAATAATAGGTTCTTGAGAATCTATAGCTCTTTGCTCTTCAGAGACCTTCTTTCGAGCTCAACTAATCTCTCACTACCACCATATCTTGGATAAACTATTTTTCTAGGAATATGATGTTTTGACTTACAATCATATTGTGATCTAGTGAAAAGTAGAAGTAGTATCCATTGATTCTTTTGAATATCCTATAAAATGAGCTATTATAGATCTATCCTCTAATTTATTAGCCATCTATCTCTTGACATAAGCTAGACATCCTCAAGTCTTAAGATAACCTAGACTCGACTTCTTACCATACCATATTTCATACGGTATGGTAGAAATGAATTTTAATGGAACCCTATTCAACAGATAAATTACATTAAATAAGGCATATCCCCAAAGATATAAGGATAAATCAGTGAAGCTCATCATGGACCTGACCATATCTAATAGGGTCTTATTTCTCTTTTCGGATATTTCGTTGAGCTAAGGTGTTTTGAAAGGAGTCCATTAAGAGACTATGCTGTTGTCCTTAAGATATCTCAAAAATTTTTGACTAAAGTATTCACTTCTTCGATCAGATCAAAGAACCTTAATGAGTTTGTCTATTTATTTTTCTACTTTATTTCTGAATTTTTTGAACTTTTCAAAGAATTCAGATTTGTGTTTCATCAGATACACATATCCATACCTAGATAGATCATCGGTAAAGGTGATGAAGTAGCTGTAACTATCCCTGGCCTTCACATCAAATGGTTCAGATACATCGGTATGTACCAGGACAACTTAGTGGCTCTTTTTTCATGTCCTACAAAGGGTAACTTAGCCATTTTTTTTTGAAGACAAGATTCACAAGCTGGATACGATTCTGGATGAAGAGAGCAAAGGATCCCATCCTTTTTCAGTTTGTTTATCCTATCCTCTAATATGGCCTAGTCTATGATGCCCCAAGTACTTCTGGTTAATTTCATCTCTGGATCTCATTTGACCTATGGTATTCACTATTTACTGATTCAAATTCACATTCGCATCAACATGCAAGTGATATAGACTGTCAATTAAAAGATCATATGCAAGTGATACCACCACCTTCTTAAAGAAACCGTACGTGAGACTCTCGCCTCATATGGCTCCATCAAATAAATAGAATAAAAGTTTTTACTGAAATTAAATTCAAAACCATCCTTACTAGCATAGACACAGAAATCAAATTCTGACTAGCTACAGAAATAACATAACAGTCTTTTAAATCTAATCTAAATCCTGATGGTAATCGAAGAGAATAAGTACCAACGACTTCTGCAGTAACTTTTGCTCCATTATCGACCAGAAGGATCATATTACTTTCTCTCAACCCCCTACTTTTTATTAGACCCTGTATTGAGGTACATATATGAGCACTCGAATCAGAGTCTAATATCCAACTAGAAGTAGAAGAAATCATAAGGTTAGATTCAATTACGAGCATACTTTCTGAAGATTTATCCCCCTTCTTAGTCTTTAGGCTCTCCAGATAGTGGATAGTTCCTCTTTCAGTGGCCGTCAGCATCATAGTGGAAACACTTTCCCTTTGCTTCAGTCTTCTTTGGAACATCCTTCTTTGGCTTGCTCTCTTTCTTCTACTTCTTAGTGAATTTGTTCTTCTTCTTCCAACCAAACTTTCTCTTGGTTAAAGAAGTCCCTCCACAGTGAGAACAATGCTCCTTGAACTCTTCAAGGTTCCTTCCGTAGTGACCAACATGTTGACCAGTTTGGATATGGTGCAATCAAATTTGTTCATATAAAAATTTATAATAAATTGACTATATGAACTCATAAGGGATTGAAGGATCAAATCCATCTGCAATTCCTTTTGTATATCAAGCTCAAGCTTCCCAAGCTCCTCAATAACCTTGATCACTGTCATATAGTGCGCATGGACTGACTGCCCTTCGTATATCTTCAGATTGAAGAGTCTCTTGGATACTTTGAAGCATGCTATACAGCTCTGCTCACCATACAACTCTTATAGGTGAGTGATCATAGCCCTAACAGTGGGCATATGCTCATGTTGGCTCTGTAACTTATTTGACATAGATGCTTGCACATAGCACTTGACCCGACTGTCTTCATTCATCCACTTTTCATAAGCAATTTTTGCTCAGCAGTAGGACAGTTTGGTAATACTAGGGGTTTCTGATCGAGTATATGATCTAGTTTTTCAGAAGTCAGAACAATCTTGAGATTTCTTAGTCAGTCTTTATAGTTTGTTCCGATCAAATGATTAGATTCAAGGATGTGGGCTAGAGGGTTTGAGGCTGATATTGTTTAACTGCGAGAGTAGAGATTCAAGTTAGATTTTTATATTTTAAAATTATATTTACTTCTAGAGATTTTAAGATGCAAACAATGACTCCCACTAATTTTTCAGATTCCTCTCCCTAGGTGGGAAATGAAAACTCTAACATAAAAAATAAATTCTTATTGGGTACTGCGGTCCCACCGATGCCATGTACCTCACCTTACAGTTATTGATAACATGCACATCCATGCATGGATAACTCTTTGCTCAGATGCTTCTCTAAGCATGTTACAATGACTTGATCTCTAAGTCATATGGGCTCACCTAACAGTTATTGACCATACTCCTTAGTTAAGCCGATCCACCATTCACAAGCAGGTGCAAGGTCGTCATTGGGTCTCTCATTTAATAGTTATTGGGCCTAACCCCATTCTTATCCTAGAATAACTCTTTGCTAATAGAGTGATTGTATATTTTCGGTATAACTGAACTACTGTAACCAGTCGAGAACAATCAACACTAGTAGTATGCCTGCACATCTACAATAGTGGAAGACCTATGGACTTAATATTTGTGGAGAGGTTTAGGTCTCATCTAATCAGTCATCATATGATTGATTTAATTAGTATGGGTTAAACCAAGCTGCCAAGCAACCTCAGTCAAGACTCAATCTTCTAAATTGGCCAGATAAGTGGAGATCGATGGGAGTCCACTCATTGCTTTTCTTAGATATTAATAAATTGGTCAGATCAACAAATAAAATTAATTAAATAATCATCTTTCAATTACTTATCTTAGACACCAATAGGTCAATTGATCCAAATAGGTTAGCTCAAACGAATCAGGCTCAAGCCATCAAACCGAATTAGGTCCTTAGGTTAATCGATTCTATATATGAATTCAATCGATTTGATCAACAATAATTGTATGATCATATAACATAATTAATCTAGTTTTAATCAATACTTGACTCAATTTGATCAATTACTTAATCAAATTAAATCCATTACGTTCAAATCAAAAACCCTAGATGCAATTTAATTATATGATCTAATTTTTTATTTTTTCATAACCAAAATCCTTATACACAAACATAAATTTCAGATTTCAAAACTAAATTTTAGATCTAAATTCTTTGCATGAAAGATAATTTTTAAATTATGAAACTCATTTTTAGATTTAACATACAAACATATATCTCATATATGTATGTAAAATTTAGATCTGAATAAAAATTTAGATCATAACATGATATCATATATCTCATATACAAATCATGAATTATATCAAAAATAAATTTTTGATCTAAATATATAATCATATATCTCATATATGAATTATAAATTTGGTCAAATTAAATTTTAGATTTATGCATGCATCTACATATCATATAAATATGAACTAGAAATAGTTTTAGAATAAAATTCTGATCTATGCATGCTTTCATATATCAATTATATATTATAAAATTAAATTTAAAATAAATTTTATATTTAAAATAATTATCTATATATCTTATATATAAAAAAATTAGATTTTAATTTTTTTTCAAAATATGTATGTCAATTTTATACATATGAAATCCGTGGCTCTGATACGACTGTTGGATTTTTCATGTCGGGATAGGCAAATATGTTTCAATTTTTTTTTAAATAATGTAGCAAAATAAAAGATTAAAATATTTTTTAATCGATATCATACATGTATAAAATATAGAGTACTAGGATCTACTTCATATGCTGAAATTGAACACATATTGAATTTTATGTTGAAATTGAATGTGATCAAATCATACACCTGTTTCATAAATTGTTTCTTCAAATTTAGATCTAGAAGAGAGTAAATTCTTTCTTAGCTGTGTAAGTATGCAGCCTCTATAGGTATCCACTTAAGATCAGCCTGGAATAGCCCTCTATGGTATTAATTTTTCTTCTCTAAGAAAAATCAATCTGTGAATCTGAATGAAGTCTGGATCGTGATCAACTATTTGATCCATTTCTTGATCTTTTTCTTCTCTTTTTCTCTTACTTTTCTTCTCTTGATTATGAAACAATCAAGGATTAAAAACTAGCAAGCAAAGGGGGACGCCCAAGCTCCTTTGGGCATGGAAGATAGAGGACGCCCAAGCTTTGGGCGTTGGCTCTTCAAGGGAGAAGAGAGGGGGCATGAGCACTTCTATGGAGGCATAGGGCTGCTGGATTTCAATCCTTAAGAGCCTTAGAGAAGGCTCCTTTAAATAGGTATAAGGTTTGAATCCTACTCAAAACTAAACAACTACTTAATACAAGTCATACTTGCATTAGGAATCTTTATTCCTTTAGTTATTTGACTCCCTTTAGGAGATCCTTTAGATGTCAACTATTGGAGACTTTACACCCACAAATACACACACCACATGGCACCCATGAGACACCCCATGCTGGTCCTACACATTCTCTAATGGGTGGGCATGTCCAACTTGATCAAATCAAGTGGCGCCCAATCAAAACTATCAAGAAAATTAATTAAAGGCTTGAACCCTTAATTTATTTGATCCAAAATCCTAGGTACCTAATAATTGAAGCCTAATGAATCTAATTTATTTAAATTATTAGTAAATAATTAAATATAAATTAATCTTATCAAATAAAAAATTCAAACATAAAAAAAAAATTGGATCC
Organism: Elaeis guineensis; assembly: GCF_000442705.2. Classification (NCBI taxonomy): domain Eukaryota; kingdom Viridiplantae; phylum Streptophyta; class Magnoliopsida; order Arecales; family Arecaceae; genus Elaeis; species Elaeis guineensis. The sequence continues at coordinate 63,549,065 of NC_026003.2, forward strand.
AACCATGTGCTAGCAAGTTTACCCTAAACCCAATAAGATTTTTCTAAACCCAATTGAGACTTCATAAGTCCAATCACTTATTCTAGATCTAATCTCTTTGTTGTGTCACCTTATAAGTTCAATTCTATCGATGGTGAGATATATATTGATCTCTATTATAGTATCATTGAAACTCTTTTTAATGGGTTGAAACAATTCTATTCTAACTCATCAAAGATTATCGATCCTAAGCAACCCTAGTGAGCTCTTACAATTTACCAGTGACACCTAGCAGTATGTAGTGGCAACCTTGTAGAATCAAAAAAAAATCTTAAGGTGTAGTTCACATATGATTCAGTCCCTCTATCATGAGTTTCGACTAGATAGCAGGTCATAGGTAAATCATCAAATCTCATCATTAGTTGATATATTTGATTAGCTCAAGTCCAATTATGATCTTTATGAAAACTCTTTTCTATTAATCATACTGCTGTGGCCACAGACTCTCAAACTTAGCCTCTCAAATCTCATAAGACTACTCCTCTCTATTAAGATCGATAGATCCCATCTTGATGTGCACCCTACTCCTATAGTGGACCAACTGTCGCCAATATCCACTATAAGAGCTCATTGAGATCATGTTTATATGTCAGTCAAACTCCAGCAGTCTTATCGTGAGCAGTCATACCATCACAGATTAAAAGATCATTCACACAACTACAGCATTGAGACAATCACTGATGATCGAGTAGAAATCTAAATGATCTCTCATATGGTCATACTTAGTGTTGGGATGCGCAGGGGTTTCATGCATGCATTTCAAAAATTTTTTAATGAAAGAATATTAGATTAAACTATTTAATCTATAAATTTATATATAAAATTTGATTTTAAAGCTCCTACAAATAGATCGATGATATGAATTTATATACATAAAAATCTGAATCTAAAATGACAAGCATGTAAACTAAAAATAGTATTTTGTAATAGATCTAATCTATCACTTCTAAAGTTTCGAACCCAATACTTGAACATGGATAGTCGAACTCCAAGATTGAGAACATAGATTTGAAAGTTCTCTCTGATCACTCATAGCCGCACAAGCATCCGGCCTCTATGGATGGTCCATATGAAGCCCCTCGAACCGATCAGTCCTCTACGAAGTGCTAGCTCATGCAATCAGCTTCTGATGGCAGATCTGACTTGATCTCCTTCTTTGATTGTCTTAAACTTTTTTGATGTTGAAGATGGATCAGAGGAGGATACTGGATGGTGGAGAAAAATTAGATGAAGACTCTCTTCTCTTTGATTTTTTTCTTACCCAAAAAATCTAGAATAGTTCTAGGTCTCTCACTCGAGAGGAGAACGGTCTCCTTTTTTGTTTACGCCAAGGAAGAATGAAACCCACCCAAAGCTCACATCCCAAAGAAGAATTTTTGCCCCACTTTCTCTTTGATATCTCATGGTGAAAAGCACTCTTAATTTGATGCACAAAAATATGGCCTTTTTATGATTGTCGCATAAACCAGATAAGATAGAATAAGGGCTAGAATTTATTATAATTCAAACTATTTTAAATTTTAATTTAACTTTAACTTTTTTTTACCCTTATCTAACTTAAAGAGAGACTTATCAGAGAAAATTAGGCATAAAAATTAATTGAGAAGATTTTTTTTTCTCATACACAATGGGCACCTTCAAAAACTATCGACGTATGGAAGGATATGGATAAGATTTTAAGTTAAAATTCAAACCGATTTAAATTCAAATCAAAACTAATCAAATTTTTGTTAGATATATATCCTAAAAGCCAATATAGCTGACACATTGTAATATATCTAGGATACAAATTTATACTTAATATATTGATATGATCAATAAAAGGGATAAGTTCTTTTTCATTCAAGTATAATGTGCCCTTGAATTATCCATAGAATTAGTTTTGATACACATTCTCAAAGTGTTGAGAATTAGAGACATGTATTTAATTCCTAAATACTCCGATCATAAGATCATCATGAGGACGATGATAGATCTGGATAGACTGGCGCACAAATTACTTCCTGCAGGATAGATGGATCTCTAATCTATTGTGTAGAGACATAAGGCGACAAGTGTGGGTGGTTGTTAGAGAATAACTGGCACTGAGTGTGACCATACTAGAGATCACTTAGATTTTTATTCAATCGTCAATGATTGTCTCGATGCTGTAGTTGTGTGATTGGTCTTTTGACTTGAGTTAGTACTGCTACTTGCAGTGAGGTTGCTGGAGTTTGATTGACACATAAATATGGATCTCAATTAGCCCTTGTAGTAGATGTTGGCGACAGTTGATCCACTGTAGGAGTAGGGTGCGCATCAAGATAGGATCTATTGATCTTGATAGAGAGGAGTAGTCCTATAGGATTTGAGAGGCTAAGTCCAAGAGTCTGTGGCCACAGTAGTGTGATTGATGGAAAATTTTTTTTATAAAAGTCACAACTAGACTTTAGCTAATCAATCTATCATATGACTGATGTTGAGGTTTGACGATTTATCCATAACTTACCATCTAGTCAGAACTCACGATAGAGGGACTAAATCATACATTAACTATATCTAAGGTTCATTCCAGTTCTATTGAGTTGCCACTACATAATACTAGATGTCATTGGTGGATTGTAAGAGCTCACTAGGATTGTTCTGGATCGATAATCCTTGTTGAGTTATTGTGAAATTATTCCGACCCATTAAAAAAAATTTCAATGATACGATGATAGAGATCATTGTATGTCTCACTATCAGATAGAATTGAATCTATGAGGTCACACAATAAAGAGATTAGGTCTAAAATAAGTAATTGAGCTTATGAAGTGTCAATTGGGTTTAGAGAAACTCATTGGATTCATGGTAACCTTGCTAGTACATGGTTGGACCCAATTTCTCCTTCTGTTGGGATTACTTATTTGATAAGTTAATTCTAACTTAATTACCTGCTAATAATCTGTATAAATAAGATTCATGAGACTCCAATTATTGGATGTCTAAGGTTATGGATAACATAAATTAAGGGTGCAAGTCCTTTATGAATCTCCTTGATAGTTATTATGGGGTGCCACTTTGATTTGATCAATTTGGGTGTTGCTCCTTGAATTAATTTTGATGATTACAAAGTATTTGAGGAGGTTTCTAATGATTTTGGCTTAGAAAAAGACTTATTACATTTCAGGGGTAAAATCATAATTTTATCAAGACCTGATTCGGAAGCCTCAAGAGCAAGAATAAAAGATGTGCAATCTATTGGAGGTAATTTTAATATTTTTGAAAGTATATTTTATAAGAAAATCAAATTTATATTTTTGAGTCGATCCCATGAGTCGACTCATGGCTAGAAGGACTGAACGGTATGCAAAACTTTTTGGCTGGCACACTCTGTGAGTCGATCCCATGGGTCGACCCCTTGGCATGAGTCGACCCTATGAGTCGACCTCTGCTGCTTTGCAGGCCAAAATTATAGAACAGTCATTTTTTGCTCTTTTTCACAGAGGTCGACCCCATGAGTTGACCCATGAGCATGAGTCGACCCTATGAGTCGACCTCTATGTCGAAAATTTTTACAATGACTAGTTTTTAATCTATTTTAATTATATTTAATGCTTATTTAATGTGCTCTAATGGCTCTATTTCAGCCCAGATTACTCTCCACCATTATTTGAAGTTATATAAAGGGACTTAAAGGAGAAAATCAAAGATAAGAGAGAGATTTTAAAAAAGGTTCTTTAAGCGTTCATTTCAGCCCTAAAAAAGAGCCATTTTGAAGTTAAAGAAGCCTTTATTTCAAGTTCACCAACTCCTCAAGAGCTCATTCAAGTCTCCAACCATCTTGAGAAAATTAGAAAGAGCTTCCTTCTAATTGTGTAAAGTATATTTAAAGTATTATTTGCTCATTAAAGGAGCTTCATCTGTATTTCTGTGCAATTAACTGTAATACTCTTTTTGAGTTATTATTTTTATTTTAGAAGGATTCCAAAATATGGAAAGGTTGATCCGAACCTTGAATCGGATTGTATTGGATTGGCTTGTACCCAGAAAATAAGTATTCTAGCTTGGGATAGCTAGAGTCGGAGGTTCCGATGAGTGTATTCAGGTTGAAAATAGTTTAGTGGATTTGAATTCTCAAGTAGGAGCTTGGGGAGTGGATGTAGGTGCAAGGTTGGCACCGAACCACTATAAATCTTCTTGTTTATGTTGTGCTTAATTGCTCTCCTTTTAAATTTCTATATCCTCTTGCATTCTTGCATCCAACTTCTATACCTTGCATAAATTACACTCTCCATACTTATTTTGCTCATTGTTAAATAATCTTCATAGTTGTAAGTTAAGTTCAAATTTTTAAAAACCCAATTCACCCCCCCTCTTGGGTTGCATAGCTGGACAACAAGTGGTATCAAAGCTCGGTGCTCTAGCCCTACTTTGATTTAACCATCAAAGAGCTAACGATCTATGGCAACTCAAGTTGGTACTTCTCTAGCTGAGGGGCAGTCCACAAACCGACCTCCACTTTTCAATGGGTCAAACTATACCTATTGAAAAGCTCGGATGAAAATCTTTATTCAAGCTCTTGACTATGATATGTAGAGTATCATAGTAAACGGACCACACGCATCCATTAAATTAATTGATGTCGTGGAATCAACCAAACCTGAAAAAGAATGGGATGAGGTTGATAAGAAAATGGCTCAACTAAATGCTAAAGCCATGAATATTTTGTATTGTGCTCTAGATGCTAATGAATTCAATCGTATTTCAACATGCATGTCTGCTAAAAAAATATGGGATAGATTAGAAGTAACTCATGAAGGAACTAATCAAGTAAAGAATCCAAAATTAACATACTCGTACATAAATATGAACTTTTTAAAATGGAGCATGATGAATCTATAACTGAAATATTTATCCATTTTACTGACATTATAAATGGTCTAAAAAGTCTTGATAAGTCTTATTCTAACAGTGATCTCATGAGAAAGATTCTTAGGTCCTTACCAAGAATTTGGAAAGCCAAAGTGACCACTATCCAAGAAGCCAAAGATCTGAACATCCTATCTTTGGAAGAGCTTCTAGGATCACTGATGACACATGAGCTGAGCATGAAACAACATCAAGAAGAAGAAGTCAAAAAGAAGAGGACAATCGCCCTCAAATCCACAGCTCAACTTGATGAAGAAACTGATGATATAGAAAATGAAGAGCAGGATGAAGAAATGGCTCTCATTACTAGAAGGTTTAAAAAGTTTTTAAGGAAAAGAAAATAAGAAATGAGGAAGAGGCCTCCCATAAAAGGAGAATATAGCAAAGAAAAGGATAAAGACCAACCCCTTATTTGCTACGAATGCAAGAAATCAAGACACTTTAAGTCTGAATGCCCACAACTGAAGAAGGATCCCAAGAAGTACAAGAAGAAGGCTATGATAGCTACTTGGAGTGGAAGTGATGAGTCAAGCTTCGAAGAAGAAGACTCAAATGAACAAGCCAACTTGTGCCTTATGGCATATGAAAATGAGGTAAATTCTGCAACTCCTATTGACTTTACCTTTGAAGAACTTTATGAAGCTTTTTATGATTTAATTGATGAACTAAAGAAGCTAGGGGTAAAGAACAAAGAGTTAAAATCAAAGAATCAATCTTTACTAAAACAAAATGAGAGTATTTCAAATGAAAAATCTACCCTATTTCAAGAAAATCTGGATTTAAAGAATGAAATTACCAAGCTAAAACCAATAGTTAAAAAATTCATCCTAAGTTCTAATAAACTTAATATGATTCTTGAAAATCAAAAGGTCGTTTATGATAAAGCTGGTCTTGGTTACAACCCCTTAAAGAAACAAAAGCTTCTAAAAAATATCTATGTAAACTCTTCAAACAACAAGTTCTCAAACATTACTTGTTTTAAATGTGGTAGAATAGGTCATAAGTCATACACTTGTCTCTTTAACAAATCCATGAATTCTAATGCAAAGAAAATATGGGTTCCAAAAGGAACCATTGTGACTAACTAAAAAGGACCCAAGAAAGCTTGGGTACCTAAAGTAAAAACTTGACTTTTGCTTGCAGGTGTGTCTAGCATCCCAAGGAGCAAACCGAAAATGGTATCTTGATAGCGGATGCTCAAGACACATGACTGGTGATGAATCTCAATTCATCACACTTGATGCTAAAAATGGAGGGATGGTCACCTTTGGAGACAATGGCAAAGAGAAGATCATCGGTATAGGTAATATTGGTATCACTCCCTTCAAGTATATTGAAAATATTTTATTAGTAGATGGTTTGAAACATAATTTATTAAGTATCAGTCAATTTTGTGATAAAGGATATAAAGTTATTTTTGAATCATCTATTTGCATTGTAACTAGTCCTATTAATGAAGGCATTAAATTTGTTGGGCATAGACATGGTAATATTTATATGGTAGATTTGAATGATCTATCCAAAATAAACATGCAATGCCTAGTATCCTTGAATGCCAAGATTAATGAGACTAGTTGGCTTTGGCATCGTAGGCTTGCACATATTAGCATGCATTCACTTTCAAAACTCATTAAGAAGGAATTGGTTATTGGCTTATCCAAATTGAACTTTGAAAAGAATAAAATTTGTGATGCATGCCAACTAGGTAAACAAACAAGAGTTTCATTCAAATCTAAAAATATTGTTTCAACTTTTAGGCCATTAGAACTATTGTACATGATTTATTTGGACCTACTAGAACTACTAGTCTAGGAAGAAAATGATATGATTTTGTAATTATTAATGATTTCTCTCGTTTTACATGAATTTTCTTTTTGGCACACAAGGATGAAACTTTTTAAGTTTTCTCTAAATTTTATCGAAAAATCACAAATGAGAAAGGTTTTTCAATTCAAAATATTCGAAGTGATCATGGAACCGAATTTAAAAATCAAAATTTTGAAAAATTTTGTGATGAAAAAGAAATAGGCCACAACTTTTCGGCACCTAAGACACTCTAACAAAATAGGGTAGTAGAAAGAAAAAATAGAACTCTTGAAGAAATGGTCCATACCATGCTATGTGAAAGCAACCTTCCAAGATACTTTTGGACAGAAGCAATTAACACGGTATATTACATATTAAATCATGCTTTAATTAGATAAATTTTAAAGAAAACTCCTATGAGCTTTGGAAAGGAAGAAAACCAAACATTGCATATTTTCATATTTTTGGTTGTCGATGTTTTATGTTAAACAATGGTAAAGAAAGACTAGAAAAATTTGATGCAAAATCTGATGAAGTGATTTTTCTTGGTTACTCCTCTTCTAGTAAAGCCTTTAGGGTTTTCAACAAAAGAACCTTAGTAGTAGAAGAGTCAATACATGTTGTCTTTGATGAAACTAACGATCTTCCTTCAAAGAAGAATGAAGGCTTTGATGATGCAGATCCTCTTATAGAAGGGATAAAGGAGATTACTCTAAAAGATTCAATAATTCAAGATGATGAAGAATATGAAGACAAACAGGATGAGAAAGGTGAAGAACAACAAGAACAACCTCAAGGTACAAATAATCTACCCAAAGAATGGAGGTATGATCATAATCATCCCAAAGAACTAATCATTGGTGATCCTACACATGGTGTAAGAACTTGTTCTTCACTTAAAGATGCATTCAAATATTTTGCTTTTGTCTCTCATCTTGAACCTAAAACTATAGACGAAGCTGAAAAAGATTATAATTGGATTATTGCAATGCAAGAAGAACTTAATCAATTTGAAAGAAATAATGTATGGACCTTAGTGTCAAGACCTAAAAACTATTCAATAATTGGCATAAAATGGGTATATAGGAATAAATTGGATGAACATGGAAATGCAATAAGAAATAAAGCAAGATTGGTTGCAAAAGATTATAATCAAGAAGAAAAAATTGATTTTGATGAGATCTTTGTACTTGTTGCTAGATTAGAGGCAATTAGACTTCTACTTGCATATGCTTGCTTTATGAAATTTAAATTATTTCAAATAGATGTCAAAAGTACCTTTTTAAATGGATATATTGCTGAAGAAGTTTATGTAGAACAACCCCCAGATTTTAAAAATTATGCTTTTCCTAATCATATTTTTAAATTAAATAAAGCTCTATATGGTTTGAAACAAGCACCCAGGGCTTGGTATGAAAGACTAAGTAAATTTCTACTTAATAATAATTTTTTAAGAGAAAATGTAGACACAACCCTTTTCATTAAAAAAATCAAAATGATATATTAGTTATACAAATATATGTTGATGACATTATTTTTGGATCTATTAATGAAACTCTTTGTCAAGATTTTGCAAAGCTCATGCAGGGGGAGTTCGAGATGAGCATGATGGGAGAAATTACATTCTTCCTTGGACTTCAAATCAAACAAAGGAAGGAATCTCCATCACCCAAAGCAAGTACACAAGAGAATTACTCAAAAGATTTGGAATGAAGAACTCCAAAGTAATTGGCACACCCATGAGCCCATCATGTAAGCTTGACAAGGACGAAGAAGGTAAAAGTGTAGACTTAAAATTTTATAGAGGCATGATTGGTTCTCTATTATATTTAACTGCTAGTAGATCTGATATTATGTTTAGTGTTTATCTTTGTGCTCACTTTCAATCAAATCCAAAAGAATCACACTTGAATGCAGTTAAAAGAATCCTTAGATATTTAAATGGTACACAAACTTTAGGATTATGATATTCTAAGGACTCATTAATTGATTTAATAGGATATTCAGATGTCGATTTTGTAGGATGTAGATTAGATAGAAAAAGTACTAGTGGAACTTGCCAATTTCTTGGAGTTAATCTAATCTCTTGGTTTAGCAAGAAACAAAATTCGGTAGCACTGTCTACGACCGAAGCCGAATACATTGCAGCCGAAAGTTGTTGTACTCAAATCTTGTGGATTAAGCAACAACTCGAAGATTTTGGTATCAAACTTAATGAAACTCCCATAAGATGTGATAATACTAGTGCTATAAATCTCACTAAAAATCCAATTCAATATTCTAGGTCAAAACATATTGAAATCAGACATCATTTCATAAGAGAACATGTCCAAAATAAAGACATAATTTTTGACTATGTTTGTAGTGAAAAATAATTAGCTGACATCTTTACCAAGGCCTTAAGTGAAGATAGATTTTGTGAAATTAGGAGAGAACTAGAAATCCTTGATTCATCTGCTTAAATGTCTTTCTGATTTCAAGGTATCACTACCAAAAATCTTTTTGGCTTAATTCTCATCTTTTCTTTTGAGCTCAAAAGTCCAAAATTATCATTCTCATAATCAATTTTTGGGTAAACATCCTTCTCCTAATGTTTAAAATATTTTCAAAATTATTTCATCATTTTTCTAAATTTTTCTGTGCCATGAGTCGACCCCTAGGATCGACCCCAGGGTAAACTTGTAATAATGACTAAATCCTTCGGGTGCTCTCTTTTTGTTGGAAATCTCTCCTTAAGCCGACCCAACTCTCCACCTTCTCCCTTCCACCAAACCAAAAGTCTCCCTCTCTTCTTCCTCAAATCCAAGTTTTCTCTCAAGACATTCTCCCACCGTCTCTCACCCTCTAAATCGCCCTCTTGGAACCAAGTTCCTCCCCTTCTCCTTCTTCATTTGGAGTGATTCGAGCTTGCCCTAAACTCTACCCGTCTTCTCTAAATCGGCACATCACTTCTCCAAAATCTTTATCTTTCCACTAAAAACCCTTCATCTCTCCCTCACATTTGCTCTCCTAAGTTCTGTGCTAGTCCTGCCTGTGCAAATGGCTCCCAAGATGAAGCTTCCACAGAGGAGAAAATCAGTTTGCGGGTTGGAGGAAAGTGTGCGCCAAAAGAGACTAGCAATCGAGACCACTTCTGCTTCAAACCCTGCTCCTGCTTCAGCTCCAGCTACAACCCGGTCACCAATCAACCCTAGTAAGGTACCCCTCTCTGATAGGAAAGTAGAACTCGGGAAAAATATTGATTTCAGATTTTTTGAAAAAGAGGGGTTCACCATTGGATCAAAGATTAAGGACCAAGGATAGAAATTTTATTGCTCCTTGAAAGAAAATACTTATGTTGATCTTGTCAGAGAGTTTTACCTAAACTTAGGGTACAGCAATGAAACAGTGAAATCCACAGTGAAGGGTGTAGACATTAGCCTAGATCCTGTGCTTTTGGGAGAGATACTTCATTTACCTTGTGAGGGGTATACCAACATGGAACTCCCAGTTAAAGCGGAAGGAATAAATGTTATCCTAGGGAGAACCTTCACTGAAAGTCTGAATAAATTAGAGGCAAAAATACTTTCTATTGAAATGAGACTACTGCACCACATGGTAACTAAGTTATTTTTTCTAGAAGTGGTAGACATGATCTTCTCTCTGGTCGGGACATCTGCATTATGTATCACGTAATTACTCAAACCCCCCTGAACCTCCCGGCATTGATGTTTGAGGCTATGAGAGAGACCTTGAACAGGTCCAAGGCACACTTGCCTTTTGGAATGGCTCTCACTTTAGTATTTAGGAGGTTCAGAGTTAGCTTTGAGGGGGAGGCAGTAGCTAGACTATCTCACTCCGACACTATCAACCGCCATACTTTGCACCGCATGGGATTTTCCAAAACTGATGGTGGTTGGACAAAAGGTGTGGAAGAGAGAGCTGAGGATAGAGCAGAGAAGGAAGGACCATCCTCACCCCTCCGTGATCATAGGGCGATATCACCAGATATTCAGTTTGTTTCTGACCATGAGGTTGGCCCGTCAGAGTCTGCGATGAGGCATACTTCAGTTCAGCAGTCAGACAGCAGAGCACATCCTTCAGAGATCAGATTGGCTGATGATCCGATAGAGATGATATCTCAGCGAGTAGCCTCCATTCTATCTTGACAGTTTGGTACTTTAGTTTTTGCACAGAGATCGACATCTCAGGATGTATCTGATCAGACACTGATCCCTCACATCTTTACTATTTTTCAGATGATTACTGTTCAGTCAGTACGCATTGAGCAGCTTGAGGGTTGTATTTTGAGATTTACTGACAGAGTACTTGACTTGCAGGGGCAAGTGTTAGCTCTAGCTCATCCACAGCCGCATGAAGACATCACAGAGGTCTCAGACCTATCTGCGGAGGTGGTCAGACTGCGAGGAGTCTTAGAGAGTGGTTTTGACTTTCTGAGGAGAGAGATCAGGGGCTCTAGTGAACATGCTTCCACTCAATTCAGTGCCCTGCTATAGTCTGTTTCGAGAGCCTTGAATCTTCTGGACACCATCAGACTCTCACTCGTAGCTCAGTCCATAGCTTCTCAGCCTTCAGAATCTTCTCACCCCTCTTCTCGTGCTGGCCCCTCTACCCGAGGTAGAGGCAGACATGGTCGAGGTCGAGCTCGTGGACATGATCCTTCATCTCCTCACCCTATCTCTGATTCATCAGACTCCGGTCTGTCCAGCCATGATATCTATTAGATCCAGTGTAGTCTGTCCTTTCTTTAGTTTTTGTCTAGGATCTATCTAGTGGGCCATGTAATGTAATGTTGACTGATTGACTCTTGGATAGTTTCTATCTATGTCTTTTGTTCTCTAAGTTAACACTTATGTATTGAAATATCTATGTATTCAGTCACCTTTTGGATATATATATATATATACTTTGACTTTCAATGAATATCTCTGAATAGCTTTTAATTATGAGATTTGTGCTGTAAAATACTTGAATAGCAATATCTTTTAAATGAGCAAATTGATATATCTTTTACATTTGCTATATTGAGGGAGAGTAAAATCATAAGCAATAAAGAAACAAGCAATCAAAGAAGGAAGCTCAAGAAGTAAAATTGATCCCATCAAAAAAAAAGAATAGAGAAAATATGGTCTTTAAAAAGGGAAGCAGAGAATCTCAATTGATGCTGTCAAAAAGGGAGAGTAGAGAATCAAAATCGAGATTGAGCAATAAGAGCAATAAAGATTGAACAATAAGCAAAAATTCAAAAATCGAGATTAAGCAATAAGAGCAATAAAGATTTAACAATAAGCAACAAATCAAGAATGAGCAATAAGTATATTGCTAAGCAAAAGGACACATATGTCATATACCAAAGAATCAAAATCAGCTTTTCTTTCCAGGAAAATGCACTTATAAGCAAATTTTAAATTTATAGTAAATTTTAAATTTATCTTTAAACTACTTATGATGCATTTCGTTCCAATACTTGGCTATAATATTTAAGTAATGCATCTTCATAACTTTAAAATTCATGTTCAATGTTTATATATGCTTTAGCTCAAGTATTTTTCATCATCAAAAAGGAGAAGATTGTTGCTCCTTGAATTGATTTTGATGATTACAAAGTATTTGAGGAGGTTTCTAATAATTTTGGCTTGGAAAAAGACTTATTGCATTTCAGAGGCAAAATCATAATTTTATCAAGACCTGATTCGGAAGCCTTAAGAGCAAGAACAAAAGATGTGCAATCTATTGGAGGCAATTTTAATATTTTTGGAAGTGTATTTTGTAAGAAAATCAAATTTATATTTTTGAGTCGACCCCATGAGTTGACTCATGGCTAGAAGGGCTGAACGGCATGCAAAACTTTTTGGCTGGCACACTCTGTGAGTCGACCCCATGGGTCGACCCCTTAGCATGAGTCGATCCTATGAGTCGACCTCTGCTGCTTTACAGGCCAAAATTATAGAACAGTCATTTTCTGCTCTTTTTCACAGAGGTCGACCCCATGAGTCGACCCATGAGCATGAGTCGACCTTATGAGTCGACCCCTGTGTCAGAAAATTTTTGCAACAGCTAGTTTTTAACCCATTTTAATTACATTTAATACTCATTTAATGTACTCTAATATCTCTATTTCAGCCCAGATTACTCTCCACCATTATTTGAAGTTATATAAAGGGACTTAAAGGAGAAAATCAAAGATAAGAGAGAGATTTTGAAAAAGATTCTTCAAGCATTCATTTCAGTCCTAAGAAAAGAGTCTTTTTGAAGTTAAAGAAGCCTTTATTTCAAGTTTCCCAACTCCTCAAGAGCTCATTCAAGTCTCCAACCATCTTGAGAAAATCAGAAAGAGCTTCTTTCTAATTGTATAAAGTGTATTTAAAGCATTATTTGCTCATTAAAGGAGCTTCATCTGTATTTCTGTGCAATTAACTATAATACTCTTTTTGAGTTGTTGTTTTTATTTTGGAAGGGTTCCAAAATATGGAAAGATTGATCTGAACCTTGAATCGGATTGTATTGGATTGGTTGTACCCAAAAAATAAGTGTTCTAGCTTGGGATAGCTAGAGTCGGAGGTTCTGATGAGTCTATTTAGGTTGAATACAGTTTAGTGGATTTGAATTTCCAAGTAGGAGCTTGGGGAGTGGATGTAGGTGCAAGGTTGGCACCGAACCACTATAAATCTTCTTGTTTGTGTTGTGCTTAATTGTTCTTCTTTTAAATTTCTGTATCCTCTTGCATTCTTACATCCAACTTCTACACTTTGCATAAATTACACTCTCCATACTTATCTTGCTCATTGTTAAATAATCTTCATAGTTGTAAGTTAAGTTTAAATTTTTAAAAATCCAATTCACCCCCCCTCTTGGGTTACATAGCTGGGCAACATTAAGCATATCCATTAATTAGAGCACCTTTGATTTTCATATGAGGTGTTTCTTGGGTGCAAAAGAGGGTGTCTAATTATGGGTGCAAGGACTCCAATAGTTGGCACCTAATAGGCTTCCTAATGTAAGTTGGATAACTTAGTTAATAGGAATCATAATGCAAGTAGGACTTATATTATATGATTGAATAGGATTCAATCTTTATACCTATTTAAAAAGACCTCTCCTAAAGTCTCTAGAGCATCAAAATTAGCAGCCCCTCACACCCAAAGGCTCTCCCCATGCCCTCTTTTCCTCTCCCTTTCTCTTCTCTTGGGTGTTCTATACACCCATTCTTTAGGATGCGCGTCCCAAGGAGTTCCATGTTCAAAAAAATTTGGGTACCTTTTTCTTGCTAGTTTCTAGCATCTGGTAGCAGCAAATAGTAAGAAAAAATCTTAGAGAAGAGGAAAAAAAGAAGTTCAAGAAGAAAGATCAAGTGTTGATCTTTCAGAAGGCTAAATTTTGGAGATTTAAAATTTAAATTATAGAGGGCTGTTCCAAGCTGATCCTGAGTAAATACTCATAGAGACTGAATACTTGTACAGCTAATAGAGAGCCTCATTTCTTTCAGATCTAGTTTTAAAGAAAGAGATTGCAAAACAGGTATGTGATTATTACAATCTGAATTTCAGCATATATCAATTTCAGCATATGAAATAGATCCATATAGTTTTATATTTTTATGCATGCATAATTCAGATTAAAATTATTTTAATCTTATTCTCTACTATGGTGTTTAAAAAAATAAAATTTGAAAATACACATGCATGCACCAAACCCCAAATTCTATCAGTGGTATCAGAGCCACAGATTTTCATATGCTGAATTTTGATATACATATTTTTGAAAAAAATTTAAAATTAATTTTTTCCTTGATACATAAGATGTATAGATAGATCTTTAAATCTAAAATTTAATTTTAAGTTTAATTTTAGAAATATAGTTGATATATTGTTGCATGCATAGATCTGAATTTTGATCTAGAAAGAGTTCTAGTTAATGTTCATGTGAAATATAGATGCACGCATGAAATCTAAATTTTTTTTATGATCTAAATTTTGATTCATATATATGATATATGATTACATATTTAGATCATAAATTTATTTTTAATTTCATTCATAATTAGTATATGAGATATATGATATCATACTTAGATCTGAAATTTTGTTTAGATCTAATTATACATACATATATATGATATATGTTTGTATGTTAAAATTTAAAAATTATTTTTATATTTAAAATTTATTTTTATGCAAAGAATTTAGATCTAAAATATAATTTTAAAATCTAAAATTTATGTTTGTGCATGAAAATTTTGGTCATGAAAAAATCAAAAATTAGGTCATGTAATAGGATTACATCTAAGGTTTTTGATTTGAGTCATATGGGTCTAATTCGATTAAATAATTGGTCAAACTAAGTCTAGTATTGAATTGAGTTAGATCAACTAAGTTAATGATCATATAATTATTGTTGATCAAATCAATTGAGTCTCATATATAGAATTGATTGCTGTCATAGATGGTCAAGAATAAAAACCAACTCAAACTATATAGATAGGGTGAGTAGAGATCATTTCTACGAAGATCTAGGGTGATTATCTTTTTCTTTTAAAAAGAAATAAAAAGAGAATTGATTATAGAAGAATTAAAAAGAAATAGAATAGTAAGAATTAAATTAAAAATATAAATTAATTTATAAAAAAAAATAATTCAGAGAAATAAATCAAGAATTTTGAATCTACCATGCAAATTAGATTTATTTATTTTTTTTGTATTACAATATTAATTCTTGTGATTAAGATATTAGCATAACTAATTTTCAAAGGGTACGGATTATATCAATAGATCACAGCTTGTCTTGTTGGAGTATAAACTATCCAAATTCAATTACAAGATCTAAGATTTAATTTCATATATTACGATCTATCTCTCCAAAGTACGTACCGTATCTAGGGATCACAGTGCGTCAATAAAGGGTATAGACTGTGTAGGCTGGATCAATATCTCAAAAGAAAATAAAAAGATACAAAATAAAAGTATAATTTTATTACATAAAAATTAAATATAAAAAATAAAAAATAAAAACCCATTTATAGGCTTCATCGTATTTCTGGATTGAAGAGATTTAGCTATGCATCAAACTCTCTAGCTCCATAATCTCTTAATATTTGATCCTTAAAGTTTTTTGATTTTTTTTTATTTTTTTCTTGCTTTTTTTCTGATTTTTTTCTCCTCTCAAAGCTTATTCCCAGACCTCCTATTTATAGGTGAATTTTTCATATTTTTTTGATCACAAAAAGAGTCCTAAAACTCTTAAAAAATGTATTAATCTCTTAGAAATATTTTTGACCATCGGATCAGGCTTGGACCACTCAGATCAGCCCAAAAATCAGCCTTTTACTCTTTATCAGCATCGGATTCAACCACAGCCGTCCGATCATGCTTCAGATGAGATCTGGGCCGTCGATCAGCACTTCAGATGAGATTTAGGCCGTCGATCAGTGCTTTTGATCTCCTATTCAAAGTTGGGAGCATCCTTAGCCATTGGATCTCTTGATGAATGAAATTTCGACCATCGAATCGTGCAAAAATTCTTTTATAAACCGACGATGAACAGCAGCCATTGGATCTCGAGATGGATGAACGTGAATCGTTGGATGGTGTAAAAGAGGCTTCTGCCATCGTGGACCGTGTCTGTGGACCACGTAACTATTCCATGGACCGTGTCCTAGCTCTGTGGACCGACCGATCGGTCCACCGTGCATCGGAGGCTATTTTTTTATTTTTTAGGATATTTTGACTTCATTTTGACTTCGATTTTTACCTAAAAATTGAAAAAAAATATGTATTAAATTTTTCAAAAATTTTTCTTCATTTTGGTGTTTAAATTGCTCAATTAAATTAACATCTTATTTTTTATAAATATATTCTAATTTCATATATTTCTCTAAAATTATTTATTTTTTAAAAAAATTTAATAAATTTATGAAATTAGGTTTTTAAGAAGATATTAACATAAAAAATTATCAAAAATATCTTCAATAAATATAAAAATATACTACTTATCACACCCCTCAACTTAAACTTTGCTCATCCTCGAGTAAAGAAAGAATTTAGAATTAAGTACCATTTAACTTAAAGTCTCAAATTTTATCAAATAATTTTAAAAAGGCCACTGATATACAGTAGAGCGTGAGTGAGGTATATCATTAGAGTATTAATACTAATCAATGTGAGAGTTAAGTTAAGAATACTAAACTTTTTATTTTTAACTTTTCTAAATTATTCCTATCTTTATCTCCAAATCATTAACCTCATATGGACAAGTATATTGTTACTTCCATCTTTTTTTATTATTATTTTTTTTAATGTAGTATTGCTATTGAGTGTCTTAACCCCTTAAGCTTTCTGTTTGACCCATGTAGCGAGTTTTCAGCCAATGACTCTCAAACCAGATGGCTTTAGGGCACTAGGTATAGAATACCCCTCAGACCTACTTACTCGAATCAAAC
This sequence comes from Elaeis guineensis, assembly GCF_000442705.2. NCBI lineage: Eukaryota > Viridiplantae > Streptophyta > Magnoliopsida > Arecales > Arecaceae > Elaeis > Elaeis guineensis. The sequence continues at coordinate 63,566,235 of NC_026003.2, forward strand.
AGGCTACGAGTTAAAACTAACTTTACAATAAAGCTTCTTTGCCCTTTATACCTTTTGATGTGAAACTCAATGCTTGCTTAGGCAAAGAGGCCCAGTTACTCAACATGAAGTACTTGAAATTTTTTTTTTAAATATATAAAAAAATATATAGTTACCCTACACAAGTCCATAAGAAGTAAACTCTTCTTTGATGCTGGTAGAAAAATTTAAAAATGCTCAAAAAAAATTATTTAAGTTCTAAACTTAACTCCTTATTGAGTTTTCTTAATACTTGATTCCTCGATATCTCACAAACTCTCTAGTCTGTACATCAATTTTTTTTAAAAAATGCTTGGTTTAACTCAATTCTTAAGTGTAATCGGTGCTTAAATGCTAAATACTAACTTGCTTTAGGATTTTTGAAAAATTTTTTATTCTCCCCCCCAACTTAATCGACATTGTCCTCAATGGAGTAGAAAAAATGAAGGGTGCATAAAAGGAGAAAGAGAAAGGAGAGATGTCACCAGATCCAGAAGCTTTTTTTTTTCAAAATTGGTGCTTCCCCCATCTTAGCCGATATTGCCTTCAAATCTCTACAAAAGATACGAAGCAAGCCTTGATTAACCTGAACATAATGCAAAAGAAAGTAAAAGCAAAAATTAAAATCTGGGTTGCCTTTCAAAGAGCGCTAAGTTTTTTATCTTCAACCAGACCAGATTATTGACAGACTCTTCCATACAGAGCGATCCTTTATTTCTAAAAAAAATAAAAATCAGTTAAAATAAAGTAAAAAATTAGGTTGCCTTCCAAAAAGCACTAAGTTTAACGTCTTCAGCCAGACTTTAAAAGAGTGTCTATCCTTTTCATGCTCGAATTTTAATATGAGTCTGTAATTCTCTACATGATTTAGGCTCTTCCTCAAGGTATTTTCTACTTGAGACCATTATATGACTCATTCTCCTGATAACTAATAATTCTTCCTTTATAATTAAATCTAGGTGTAACTTAAGTACTAGTCGGGGTTTTAAGAGATCTAGATCTATATACTCAATGTGCTAAGGAAGTGTTTCTGGATCTCCTATTATTGTCTCTTCCTTTTTAAATAGAGGTTCAACCAGTGTCATGAGGGGTTCAACAATTAATTTTGGGTTTAGCTGAGTGTAATAGTCACTAGGTGTGGAAACCTCATTATTATCAACTTCGGGTATCTCCTTCAGTTCCTCAGACCTAAATGATCTCAACTGATTGAACTGGTCTTTAAGTTCTAGACCATTCTGAGCTCTAGGGTCATCCTTTAATTGACTTGATAATTTACCCTCTTCTAGTTTACTAACTACTATAGTTGATTGGCCTAATTGTTTAAATAATTGGTCAGTAGTTTGCATGAAATTATTGAGGGTATTTTTAATGTTTGAGGTTGATTGCGCTAAGATATCTAGACTCTTTTCTAATGTGTTGACTCCTTCCTCAGGATCTAAATCTGGTTGATCATTCAGTGTTTGGTTGAGCCTTAGATAGGGTTGATAAAAATTATGGGCACCTAATGTTGCATTTTGTGATCATATAAAATTGGGATGACTTTCAGACCTTGGGTTATAGATTGGTGCATAAGGTTCATTTATGTAGCTTTCATTGAATGCACTCTCCTGTATGAGCTCAGTTTGGGTTGGGTTCATCAAATAAGGACACTCCTCCACAACATGATTTGGTGCATCACATCCAATGCACATGGGTGCTAGCACTTGATTAAATTGGATATGTCTTTCAAATTCTAAGGCTTCAATTCTATTGGTCAAAATTATAATTCTAGTATCTTCAAACTCCCTTGAATAAATGTATGCATTTTCAATTTTAGTGAATATAGGATGCATGTTAGTCATTTGAGAATCAATTATAAAATTGTTAGTCGAGGATCTAATTCTAGACGGTTGGACAGAGCTAATCGAATAACACAGGTCCAGCAGAGTTCTAGGTTGTCTACTGGAATCCATTTCCTCCTCGGTAACCTTATAGGCTTATAGGCTTTAGATTGTGTCTAGCAATTTTCATTTTGTCCCAGTAAATTTTTTTTTTAAATTTTTTAAATTTTTTAATTTTTTTTAATTTTAATATATGAGAGAAAAAGAAGAGAAGAAGAAGAGTTCTAGAGATGAGAGTCCTAAGGAGTCCTAAATCTAAAGACGTTAGAGAAGAGTATTTAAATTAGGGTTAAAATTTGTAGGTTAGTAATCACATTATACAATTAATCCTAGCTAAAGGTAACCCTAGATCTAGACAACTCCTAACTTGTTAAGGTTGCCTTTGAGCACTCCAGGTAAAAGACTAGCCACTCAACTGGCCAGATAAGTATAGGGTCGGTGGGGGTCCCCCCGTTGCTTTTCTTAGACACCAACTGAGTTGGCCAGATAAGTGAACGGAATCAATTAAATAACCACTTTCTTTCAGGATGTAGTTCTTAAACCACTTTTCTAGACACCAATCAAACTGACTAACCCTAACCCGATCTTACTCTTAGGATCCCTTGTCCTATTGAGCTCGAAAGTCCTTAGGGGCCAACATCTAATTAATTTTTAGTTAAGATTTAGGTCAATGTAATATGCAGGATGGTGGTTTGTGGGCCAAAGAAGGGTGATAAAATCTTCACCTTATCTTGTTTAGGATTTGTGCCCTTAAGATGTTTTATGAAATTATGCAATGCAAGAAGAAAAGATGATCAGATTTGGTAGTTAGTCAAAAGTAAATTGATTTATTTTACTTTTTAGGTTTTATGATTAAGTATCTAATTTTTTAAGTAGATTATGAGGTGTCAATGTAGAGATTTTTTTTTTTTTAAGAAAGTAAGTTTGACTAAGGAACTAATCAAGTTCGAAAGAAATTAAGAAAAAAAATATATATTTTTTAAAAAATAATCATGCCTAGATCTCCGATAACGATGTCAAAATTTGATCGCTATCGTAGGTAGTCAAGAATAAAAATCAATTCAAAATATATAGATAGGATGAGTAGAGATCATTTTCACGAAGATCTAGGGTGATTATCTTTTTCTTTTAAGAAGAAATAAAAAGAGAATTGATTGTAAAAGGATTAAAAAAAATAAAATAGTAAAAATTAAATAAAAAATATAAATTAATTTATAAAAAAATAATTCAAAGAAATAATTCAAAAATTTTGAATCCACCATATAAATTAGATTTATTTTTTTTTCTTATGTTACAATATTAATTCTTGTGATTAAGATATTAGCATAGCTTATCTTTAAGGAGTACGGACTGTATCAGTGATCACAGCTCATCCTGTTGGAGTATAAAGTATCTAAATTTAATTACAAGATCTAAGATTTAATCTCACATACTATGATCTATCTCTCCAAAGCCCGTACTATATCCAGGGATCACGGCACGTCAATAAAGGGTATAGGTCGTGTAGGCTGGATCAATACCTCAAAAGAAAATAAAAAGATATGAAATAAAAGTATAATTTTATTTCATAAAAATTAAATATAAAAAATAAAATAAAAATCTATTTACAGGCTTCATCGTATTCCTGGATTGAAGGGATTTAGCCACGCATCAAGCTCTCTAGCTTCATAATCTCTCAATATTTGATCCCTAAAGCTTCTTGATTTTTTTCTCTATTTTTTTTCTTTTTCTCTGATTTTTTTTCCTCTCAAAGCTTATTCCCGAACCTCCTATTTATAAATGAATTTTTTATATTTTTTTGATCACAAAAGGAATCCTAAAATTCTTAAAAAATGCATTAATCTCCTAGGAATATTCCTAACCATCAGATCAGGCTTGGACCGCTCAGATTAGCCCAAAAATTAGCCTTTTACTCCTTATCAATGTTGGATTCAACTACAGCCATCTGATCACGCTTCAGATGAGATCTGGGTCATTGATCAGCACTTCAGATGAGATCTGGGCCATCGATCAGTGCTTCTGATCTCCTATTCAAAGTTGGAAGTATCCTCAGCCATAGGATCTCTTGATGGATAAAATTTTGATCGTTGGATCGCACAAAAGTTCTCTTATAAATCGATGACAAACAACAGTCGTTGGATCTTGAGATGGATGAACATGGATCATTGGATCGTGCAAAAGAGGCTTTCACCACAGTGGACCGCATAATTATTCTATGGATCGTGCCCTGGCTCTGTGGACCGACCGACCGATCCACCGTCACTGGAGGCTATTTTTTTAAATTTTTTTAGGATATTTTGGCTCTATTTTCGCTCCAATTTTCACTTGAAAAATTGAAAAAAAAATATTCATTAAATTTTTCAAAAATTTTTCTTCATTTTGGTACTTAAATTACTCAATTAAATTAACATCTTATTTTTTATAAATATATTCTAATTTCATATATTTCTCTAAAATTATTTATTTTTCAAGAAAATTTAATAAATTTATGAAATTAGATTTTTAAGAAGATATTAACATCAAAAATGATCAAAAATATCTCCAATAAATATAAAAATACACTACTTATCAAGAATTGATTAACCTAAGGATCTAATTTGGCTCGTTGGTTTGAGCCTAATTTGTTTGAGCTAACCAATTCTGATCAATCGACCTATTAGTGTCTAAGGTAAGTTAATGAGACGTGGTTATTTAATTAATTTCATTAGCCGATCTGGCTAATTCATTGATGTCTAAGGAAGGCAACGGAGGGACCCCACCGTTCTCCACTTACCTGGCCAATTTGCAAGATTGGATTTTGAGTTAGGTTGCTTAGCGGTTTGGTTTAGCCCATGCTAGTTAGATCAGTCATATGATGACTGATTAGATGAGACCTAAATCCAAACCTCTCCATAAATATTAAGTCCATAGGTGTTGCTCCTAGATTGATTTTGATGATTACAAAGCAGATTGAAGGGATACAAATATTTTAAATTGAAAAAGTCTTTATGCTCTTCAAGGGTAAAATTATAATTTTACTAAAATCCTGATTTGATAGTATCATTTGGTAGAACAAGTGATTTGTAATCTATTGATGAAAATTTCATTGTGTTTGGACTTATATTTTTGAAGTTATGAAGGTTTGAAGTGCATGAGTCGACTCATGAGTCAACTCATGGCACTATGAGCTGATTGGCACGCAAAAATTCCCCTTAGCATGCTAGTTTTCTGGCTTGGCACGACCTGTGAGTCGACTCATGAGTCGACCCACAAGCATGAGTCGACTCATGAGTCGACCCCTGCTGATTTGAGCCAAGAATTTCTAGAAACTCATTCTCTGGTCTTTGCAACAGAAGTCGACTCATGAGTCGACTCCTGAAGCATGAGTCGACTCATGAGTCGACCCCTGCGATGGAAAATGTCAGCAACGGCTATTTTTTTGCCCATTTTAATTACCTTTTATGCTTCCTAAAATTGCTCTAACGGCTCTTTATCTGCCTAAATTATTTTCTCTTGTTTCTTATTGCTATAAAATATTTCAAATGGTGAAAGAAATTGTAGATCAAAAAGGAGAGATCAAACCTATATACAAAAGGATCCAAAATCTACACGAGAAAGCCTGAGATCAACGAAATACCCAAAAGAAAAAGAGAGAGGATCCACAATATACAAGAGAGATTGTGAAAGAGAAAAGCAAGAGCATTCAAAGAGAGGATCTTTCAAGCCTATTATTCAACCTTGATCAAGAGATCTTTCAAAGCCTTCAAGAAGTCTTCAATCAAAGATCATCCTCTTCTCAAGCATTCATTCAAGCGTTCATCCACCTTGAGAAAATCCAAAAAGGGTTTCTTCATTTGAGTAAAGTATTTTTATTGTTATATTCGCTCATTTAAGGAGCTGTTATTGTATTAATTTGTGCTCTAAATTTTCTTACTCTTTGTGAGTAATTGTTCTTGTTTTTGGAGGGTTTCCAAAACAAGGGAAGGTTGATCCGAACCTAAATCGGAGTGTTTTGGGTTAGCTTGTACCCGGAAAACAAGTAGACTAGCTTGGGATAGCTAGTGTCGGAGTTTCCGACGTTCTGTATTCGGGTCGAATACAAGTATAGTGGATTGAAATTCCCAAGTAGGAGCTTGGGGAGTGGATGTAGGTGCAAGGTTGGCACCGAACCACTATAAATCCTTGTGTTTGTGGTGTGCTTTATTGTTTCTCTTTATTTCTTTATTATATCCTTGCATTCCTGCTTTAGGTAATTAATATTGAATTAAAGTCTTTGTTTTGTTCATCATAAGTAATTAATTAAGCCTAAAATTTTTAGAAACCCAATTCACCCCCCCTCTTGGGTTGCATAGCTAGGCAACAAGTGGTATCAGAGCCCGGTGCTCTAGCCTTCTTTGATCTAACAATCAAAGAGCCAAAGATCTATGGCAACCCATGTCGGTACTTGTCTAGCCGAGGGGCAATCTACAAACCGACCTCCACTTTTCAATGGGTCTAATTACACCTATTGGAAAGCTCGGATGAAGATATTCATACAAGCACTCGACTATGATATGTGGAGTATCATAGTGAACGGTCCTCACACACCCACCAAGATTATAGATGGTGAGGAGTCAACCAAATCCGAGAAAGAATGGGATGAGGTTGATAAGAAATTGGCACAATTAAATGCCAAAGCTATGAATGTTCTTTATTGTGCACTAGATGCAAATAATTTAATCGCATTTCTACTTGTGCATCTGCTAAAGAAATATGGGATAGGTTAGAAGTAACCCATGAGGGAACAAATCAAGTAAAAGAGACTAAAATAAACATGCTAGTGCATAAATATGAATTATTCAAAATAGAGCATGATGAGTCCATAACTGCTATGTTTACTCGTTTTACTGATATAATTAATGGTTTGAAGAGTCTTGGCAAATCTTATACTAACAGTGAACTAGTAAGGAAGATTCTCAGGTCATTGCCAAGAACTTGGGAAGCCAAGGTGACTGCCATCCAAGAAGCAAAGGACTTGAACACTCTACCTCTAGAAGAGCTTCTTGGATCCTTGATGACTCATGAACTCAGCATGAAGCAACATCAAGAGGATGAAGTCAAAAAGAAAAGAACCATTGCCCTTAAATCCACAGCTTCGCCTGATGATGAAACGGATGACACTGAAGATGAAGAACAGGATGAAGAGATGGCACTCATCACCCGGAGATTCAAGAAGTTCCTAAGAAAAAGGAAACAGGGGATGAGAAAGAAGTTCACAAAAGGGGAACAAAGCAAAGAGAAAGAGAAAGATCAACCCCTTATATGCTACGAGTGCAAGAAGCCGGGACATTTCAGATCCGAATGTCCACAACTGAAGAAAGGTCCCAAAAAGTTCAAAAAGAAAGCAATGATGGCGACTTGGAGTGCGAGTGATGACTCAAGCTCCGACGAGGAAACCTCAACAGAACAAGCCAACCTGTGCCTGATGGCACACGAAAATGAGGTAACTTCTGAATCCACTAGTGAATTTACTTTTGAAGAATTGCATGAAGCATTCTATGATTCAATTGATGAATTAAAGAAACTAGGAAAGAAAAACAAAGAACTGAAATTGGAAAATCAGTCCTTAGTGAAACAAGCTGAAAACCTTTCAATTGAAAAATCCACCTTGATTCAAGAAAATAAAACTTAAAGAATGAAATTAACAAGCTGAAACCTATAGTAGATAAGTTCACCTTAAGTTCAAACAAACTAAATATGATCCTTGATAATCAGAAAGCTATATATGATAAGGCTGGACTTGGCTATAAACCTCTGAAGAAACAAAAGTTTCTGAAGGATATTTATGTAAATTATTCAAGTAACAGTCTACAAATATTACTTGTTTCAAATGTGGAAGAATAGGACATAAATCATATACATGTCTTATTAACAAATATGCAAACACAAAGAAAATATGGGTTTCAAAAGGAACCATTTTGACTAACCTAAAAGGACCCAAGAAAGCTTGGGTACCTAAGACAGAAACTTGACCTTTGCTTGCAGGTGTGTCTAGCATCCCAAGAAGGAAACAGGAAATGGTATCTTGATAGTGGATGCTCGAGACACATGACGGGTGATGAATCACAATTCATCATGCTTGATGCTAAGGATGGAGGGATGGTCACCTTTGGAGATAATGGCAAAGGAAAGATCATCGGGATAGGTAACATTGGTATCACTCCCTCCAAATACATTGAGAATGTTTTATTAGTTAAAGGTTTAAAGCATAACTTACTTAGCATTAGTCAATTCTGTGACAAAGGGTATAAAGTTGTTTTTGAATTATCTGTTTGCATTGTGACTAGTCCTATTAACGATGGTATTAAATTTATAGGACATAGGCATGGCAATGTTTATATGGTAGATTTGAATGATTTAGCTAAATTAGACATGCAATGCCTAGTTTCCTTAAATGCTAAAGTTAATGAGACTAGTTGGCTGTGGCATCGTAGACTTGCACATATTAGCATGCATTCTCTTTCAAAACTAATTAAGAAAGAACTAGTTCTTGGTTTGCCAAAATTGAATTTTGAAAAGGATAGAATTTGTAATGCATGCCAATTAGGAAAACAAACTAGAGTTTCATTTAAATCCAAAAATACTGTTTCAACTTCTAGACCTCTAGAGCTCTTACATATGGACTTATTTGGACCAACTAGAACCACGAGTCTAGGAGGAAAATGATATGGCTTTGTAATTATAGATGATTACTCTCGTTTTACTTGGGTTTTTTTTTTGGCACACAAAATGAAACTTTTCATATTTTCACTAAATTTCATCGAAAAGTCACTAATGAAAAAGTTTTTCAATTCAAAATATTAGAAGTGATCATGGAACTGAATTTGAAAATCAAGATTTTGAAAATTTTTGTGATGAAAATGGAATTGGCCATAACTTCTCTGCTCCTAGGACACCCCAACAGAATGGGGTAGTTGAAAGGAAAAACAGAACCTTAGAAGAAATGGCCCGTACCATGCTTTGTGAAAGCAACCTTCCAAGATATTTTTGGGCGGAAGCAATTAACACAGCATGTTACATTTTAAATCGTGCTTTAATTAGACAATTTTTAAAGAAAACCTCCTATGAACTTTGGAAAGGAAGAAAATCAAATATTGCATATTTTCATGTATTTGGTTGCCGATGTTTTGTATTAAATAATGGCAAAGAAAAACTTGGTAAATTTGATGCAAAATCAGATGAAGCAATCTTTCTAGGTTACTCCTCCACTAGTAAAACATTTAGAGTTTTCAACAAAAGAACTTTAATAGTTGAGGAGTCCATACATGTTGTCTTTGATGAATCTAACGATCTTCCTTCAAGAAGAATGAGGGTGTTGATGATGCAGATCCACTAATAGAAGGTTTGAAGGAGATCACTCTGAAAGATTCAGCAACTCCAGAAGACAAGGATCAAGAAGACGAACAAAATGAGAGAGGTGAAGAAACTCAAGAACAACCTCAAGGTACAAATGACCTACCCAAGGAATGGAGGTATGTTCACAACCACCCTAAGGAGTTAATTATTGGTGATCCTATGCATGGGGTAAAAACCCGTTCTTCACTTAGAGATGTAGTTAATCATTGTGCTTTTGTATCTCAACTTGAACCTAAAACTTTTGAAGAAGCTGAAAATGATCATAACTGGATTAATGCAATGCAAGAGGAACTTAATCAATTTGAAAGAAATAATGTTTGGATCTTAGTATCTAGACCTAAAAATTATTCAATAATTGGCACAAAATGGGTCTTTAGAAATAAATTAGATGAGCATGGAAATGTAATTAGAAATAAAGCAAGACTGGTTGCTAAGGGATATAATCAAGAAGAAGGAATTGATTTTGATGAAACCTTTGCACCTGTTGCTAGATTAGAAGCTATTAGACTTCTACTTGCATATGCTTGCTTTATGAAATTCAAGTTATTTCAAATGGATGTTAAAAGTATATTTTAAATGGATATATTGCTGAAGAAGTATATGTAGAACAACCCCCTGGATTTGAAAATCATGCTTTTCCTAATCATGTCTTTAGATTAAATAAAGCTTTATATGGATTAAAACAAGCACCTAGAGCGTGGTATGAAAGGCTAAGCAAATTTCTACTAAATAATGGTTTTACAAGAGGTAATGTAGATACAATCCTATTTATTAAAAGAAATCAAAATGATATGCTAATTATACAAATTTATATTGATGACATAATTTTTGGGTCTACTAATGAATCCCTTTGTCAAGACTTTGCTAAGCTTATGCAGGGAGAGTTCGAGATGAGCATGATGGGAGAACTCACCTTCTTCCTCAGACTACAAATCAAACAATCAAAAGAGGGAATCTCCATCACCCAAAGCAAGTACACCAAGGAACTACTCAAAAGATTTGGAATGGAGAACTGCAAATCAATTGGCACACCAATGAGTCCCTCATGTAAGCTTGACAAGGATGATGAAGGTAAATGTGTAGACTTAAAATACTATAGAGGTATGATCGGCTCATTATTATATTTAACTGCAAGTAGGCCTGATATCATGTTCAGTGTTTGTTTATGTGCTAGATATCAATCTAATCCTAAAGAATCTCATTTGAATGCTGTTAAAAGAATCCTTAGATACTTAAATGATACTCAAACTCTAGGGTTATGGTACTCTAAGGACTCACAAATTGATTTATTAGGATATTCAGATGCTGATTTTGCTGGATGTAAATTAGATAGAAAAAGCACAAGTAGAACTTGCCAATTTCTTGGAGTTAACCTAATCTCATGGTTTAGCAAGAAACAAAATTTGGTGGCACTGTCTACGGCTGAGGCCGAATACATTGCAGCCGAAAGTTGTTGTGCTCAAATCTTGTGGATTAAGTAACAACTTGAAGACTTTGAAATCAAACTTAATGAAACACCAATAAGATGTGACAACACAAGTGCCATAAATCTATCTAAAAATCCAATTCAACACTCAAGATCCAAACATATTGAAATAAGACATCATTTTATAAGAGAACATGTTCAAAACAAAAATGTAATTCTTGAATATGTTTGCACTGAAAATCAATTAGCTGATATCTTTACAAAGGCCCTTAGTGAGGATAGATTCTGTGAAATTAGGAGAAATCTAGGAATTCTAGATTCATATGCCTAAAATTTCTCAATTTTCAAAAAAAATTTTGATGTCAAAAACTCTTGGAGCTCAATTTCAAACATCTATCCTGGTCCCAAAAGCTCAAATTTATTATTCTAAAAACTTATCATTGAGCAAAATTCCTTCTTCCAAAATTTTGAATTTTTCTGGAATTTATTCATATTTTTTCTGAATTTCTGAACTTCATGAGTTGACCCCCATGAGTCGACTCAATGGCAAACTTGTTATTTCCTCAAACTTCCCACGGGCTCATTGTTTTTATACTAAATCCCTGTTCGTGAGATGACTCATCTTCTCATCGTCTTCCTTCCAAAAGCCGTCTTCTCCAATTTTTTTTGCTCTAAATCCAAGGATCCAATTCGAAGCAATTCTCCCTCCTCCTCTCCACCAAAAATCGCCACCTTGGAAAGAATTTTTTGTGCTTTCTCACATTGTTTGGCGCGGTTGGAACGTGCCCTAGCACTTCACCGATCTTTCAAAATCCACTTCTTTTCTCCACCAAAATTCCTCTTCACTCTCTTGTGATCCCTCCTCCACTCATTCAAGTGTTCCTCCAAGTCTCCTTACCTGCTACAAAATTGGATATGGCTCCAAAGATGAAGCTTCCCCAAAGAAGAAAGTCAATCCGTGAGCCTGAAGAAATTGTCCGAAAGAAAAGGCATGCTCAGTCTTCCACTGATCCCACTCCAGCTTCAGTATCTACTCAAGGTCCCCTCAATCCTCCTAAGCCCCAGTAAGAATCCTCTTTCTGATAGAAAAGTTGAAACCGGGAAGAATATAGATTTTCGGTTCTTTGAGAAAGAAGGTTTTACTTTTGCAAGTAAAATTAAAAACCAAGGATGGGAATTCTACTGCTCCCTTAAGGAAGTCACCTATGTTGACCTAGTTAG